>NW_012267413.1:417289-445036 GCF_000151885.1 Dipodomys ordii | reverse complement strand
GGCTTTTTTCTTTTTGCTTATGTGGTGCTGAGGAATCGAACCCAGGGCCTCAGGCATGCAAGGCAAGCGCTCTACCACTGAGCCACCTTCCCAGCCCCTATTAAACTGTTCTGAAGGGAGACTAAGGAGTGTAATGCTGCCCTATGAGCTGAAACATGAGCATTCTGCTTATCTCTGCCAGGTCCTCCCCTCCTGCCCATTCTGTGTGTGTGCCCCTTCCACTAAGATCACAAAGGATGAAGTTTCTATATCACCTGTCTTCCCTGCCTCAGACTATCAGTTTCAAGAGGACAGAGGACACATCTCAATCATTTCATTCTGACCCAGTGCCACACAAGCTCAGCAAATGGCTATGACAATAAACTGCCTTTGTGGCAACCTGGAACTGTGACAGGGCCTATCGTGAGCCCTGACAATCATAAGCAAGGGCTCTACCAGGCAGCTAGGAAAGAGAATAGGTGTGTGGCCAGGAGAGGAAGATGAAGCTGAGGGGAGGCCAAGGTCAAGGACAGGGTCAGTGGGACAAAGCCAAGGTGTGCATACTTCTTTGCAGTATTTGGTGACTGCCACGCCCAACGGGTGCTCACTGCTGGCCTCCGCAGTGCCCACCACAGCCAGAACCTTCCTGAGGGGCAGTGTAGCTACATCTGAGAGCAAAAGGACTCGCATGACTCTGGGGATCCCATGAGTAATGGTGCCAGTTTTGTCAAACATCACAGTCTTTATCTGCAAAAAAACAAAACAAAAAACAGCCACATCTCAGTAAGATAAGAAAGATTTAAAGAGCTTTCATAGTCTACATGATCATGAGGCAAAGCTATACCCAACCTGGCAGGCAGGGAGCAACACACCATTCCTTAACTTAGTGTTCTGGGGGTAATACTTGATACCATTAAAAAACTGTGTTCTATCTGTTCCATCAAGATGGCCGAATTGTGGCTCACCCTTGAGCAGGTGGAGTTGATATTGGCAATGGTGTGGCATGGTTTCCAGGATGATGCTGTCCAGACTATTTTTCACAGCAAGTCAAGTGTCAGGCCCCGGGGTTTCCTTCTCTGTCCCCTTGCTGTCCAGCCAGCCCAGCACTGTTTACTGCCTATTGTCTAGCTTCAAGAGCCTGCCTAGAATGAAGTCCAAGTTCCAGAAAAGAAGAGATTCCTCCAGCCATCATAATTGGAAACCTATTGCACCTGGTTGATGGCAGCTTTGTGCCTGTCCCCTCCTCACATGTGGGCTCAGACAGTCTGAAGGAACCATTTTATGGCTTCTATACTTCTGCAGCTGAGCCTCCAATTCAAAAAGAGCAATAACTGGAATGCATACATCCCTAAGCCTTATTCAAGGTCAGCATGTTGCTCTGCTCACACCACGACCCACAAGTTTAGTCCTCTGCAAGGAGCAAGCAACAGATGCAGTGTTTGAATTCCAATGCTCAGACATGCCCCTGTCTTCGGCACTGTCAAAGGATCTCTAAAGATCTCTGCCTCCTTGAAGCCATCTTCACTGTAGCCAGAGAAATCTTCCCAGTATGGAGCCTCGTAGCCCACAAGGAATTACACTGCCCTGCCATAGCTCCCCTCCTCAGAGCAAAAGTTGGAATTCTTCACCAAACCTTCTTGATCGTCATAACCCCTCCCCCAACACACATACATGAACACACATACACACACACACACACACACACACACACACACACACACACACATCATGTTCTCTTTGTCTGATTTTCTCCTTGTTCATTTATTTATTCAATATGCTAGTCTTGGGCTGGAGGCTAGGGACACAATGGAGAGGAAAAGCTTCTTTCCTGATCTTATAGAGTTTATGATCCAGTACCATAGCCTCCCAGAACTTCTCCATCTACTGTTCCACTGCTGGGATATTCTCTCCACTATCCTTTGTATGGCCAGCTCTTGTTTAACTCTTAGGTCTCGGATTCACCTTTTCTGACCATTGTACTGCTCCACTGCCCATTAGTGTCTTCAGGCATCCAGCAGTCTCACAATTCTGGACATATGTCATTTACCTAACAGTACCCATTTCTCCCATCACACTCTAAGTTCTCTGGAAGCTAGGAACCATGACTATTGCCAGATATTAGCACAGGCCGGCCTTCACATGTAAGTGGTGGGCAAACACTAAACAAATAATAGATATGAAATCAGGGGCTAAGATATTTGGCAAAGACAAGGTCTTGCTATGTAAACCAGACTGACTGGAACTCATGATCCTGCCTCAGCCTCCTGACTACAGGCATGTGACACCATACCCAGCTAAAAGGGAGATTCTTCATGTATTTTTATGTATACTGCCGCTCACTATTCTGACTGAAAGGTCATAGGACTTTGATAGTAATCTCACAATGAGGCAAATAAGAAACAACAAATAGTATTTTCAATAGGATTATAAAAAACACACTAGCCAAGCCCCCAAGAAGAGTGAGGAAGACCCACCTTGTGTGCCATCTCTAGAGGCTTGCCTCCTTTGATGAGGATGCCATGCTGGGCAGCCACTCCAGTGCCTACCATGACCGCTGTGGGTGTGGCCAGCCCCAGGGAGCATGGGCAGGCGATGCACAGCACAGTGATTGACGTCTGGAAAGCAAATCGGATGATCACTTCAGTCTGTGAGATGTGCTTGTTGGGGTTCTAAAGAGGAAAAAGACATGTGGGAGAGAGTTCAGTGAGGACCCTCCTGAAATTCTTACTTGTAAGAACTTTGCAATAGACCATTGGGATCTGAATAAGCATAGTGAGCAGGATTTAGAAGGCATGGCAATATTCTGCACTGCTTCAGCATCACAGAATTAGCTCCCCTCACTGCTGCACAGCTTGGTTTGCCAACCAGAGTAGAGAGTCAGGTAAGAGTTCCTGGCTCACTTGCAAGTTGGGTCGAGAAAATCATATCATAGCACTAGTGATGACTTTGCCTCTCCATGTCTCAGTTTCCCCTCATATAAAATGGAGATGATAGTACTCAGTTCACAGGCTGTTATAAGAATTGAATAAGAGACAGGCACTGGTGGCTCACAGCTATACTTGTAGATACTCAGGACCATGGTTTGGAAGCTAACCCATGCAGAAAAGTCTGTGATACTCTTATCTCCAGTTAACCAGAAACAACAACAACAACAACACTGGAAGCAGAGCTATGGATCAAGTAGTAGGGTAACAACCTTGAGTGGAAAAGCTAAGGCACAGCAAGCATCCAGGACCTGAGTTCAAGCCCCAGTACCATCACACATATTAAAAAACAACAACAAGCTGGGCGCTGGTGGCTCATGCCTGTAATCCTCGCTACTCAGGAGGCTGAGATCTGAGGATCACAGTTCAAAGCCAGCCCAGGCAGGAAAGTCTGTGAGATTCTTAGTTCCAATAAACCACCAGGAAACCGGAAGTGGCGCTGTAGCTCAAGTGGTAGAGCGCTAGCCTTGAGCTGAAGAGCTGAGGGACAGTGCACAGGCCCAGAGTTCAGGCCCCACGACCAGAAATCCCCCCCCCAAAAAAAAGTAGGCTTCATCTATCTACTTTGTAGCTTATAAGAAGCAAAGTCAATTTGGGGTAACAAAGTGGAGACCGAAAAACATAGATCAGTGAGATAACATTCTATGAACCTATAACATTATCAACTTATCCTGCTATAATTTTTTTTTCCTTTCCTGGGGTTTGAACTCAGGGCTTGAGAGCTGTTCCTGGGCCTTTTTGTGCTGAAGGCTAGCACTCTACCACTTGAGCCACAGTGCCACTTCTGGTTTTCTGGTGGTTTATTGGAGATAAAAGTCTCACGGACTTTCCTGCCCTAGCTGGCTTTGAACAGAGAGCCTCAGATTTCAGCCGCCTGAGTAGCTAGTATTACAGGTGTGAGCCACAAGCACCTGGTAACCTGCCATAATGTTATGTATCATGTTTTAAATGCATACCCCTATAGTCCTGGCTACCTAGGAGGCTAAGGTAGAAGGATCATTTGAATTCATTAGTCCACTTGAAACTTGTCTAACACAGGTGGTCCCTCAAGGACAGCCTAGGCAATATAGCATGTCCCATCTCATAACAAAACAACACACACACACACACACACACACACACACACACGAAATTCAGACTTATTAAAACATGCAAGACAGAATCTCTGGGCTTTCTGGGGAAGGAAGGCACAGAATGCCCAGCCATGAGCCGCCTATCTCCACAGCAGGGGAAATCCCCGCCAATGGAGCCTGGCACAGGCTTCTGGGGTTGGCTCGCCTCCACTTTGACCCAGCTGGTCTCAGTCACCTACAGAACCATCATCAGAGACAAAGGCCAAGGGTACCTTTTCCTGCAGAAAGGCTGCCAACTCTCTTCAGGTGACCAGCTGGTTCACTTAACTGGTGTTCACTGTGGGCCAGGATACCTTCCACGTTGCTGACTTTGCAGCCGATCCCACAGCCTGGCACTGCCTGGAAGTCTGTGCAGTAGCCCATGGTCTCTGTTCCAAGTTCCTGTGAAAGCAGGATAGCAGGATAGCAGTGTCCAGACAGCAGCACCCCAGAGGTCAGGGTAAGGGCAGCAAGGAAGGGGTGAAGTGGAATGGAAGGTAAAGGTTAGTACTTTTCTCTCATTGAATACAATTATTAGAGTTATCATGCTGGACCAGCCTGACCAGTCTAAATCCTCCCTTGAGTGGATGCCTCATGACAGTAGACAGGCTAAAGACTAGAAAGAAGAAAGGCAATTCACACCCAACTTCTCAAATGAAAGAAAGGTATCTCAACGGTATAAAGCATGTGCATTTGATGATATAAAATGTTTACCTAAATGAATCCCAAGAAATGGAAACAAGAGGTATTTTGTTATTTTGTTTTTTTCTCCCTCCTTTGTTGTTTTGATTTCTGTATCGGTTGTCTTGTATGTAAGTGTATCTGTTTTGGGATGGTAAGGGCAAAGAAATGGTGAGACTTAGGGTGAAGAGTTGTCATGGTGGCCTCACTGTGTTCTTTTCAGCCCTTGAAACTTATGGTACCAGGACTTGATGGAGCAGCTTAACAATCAGTGCAGTGTGCTGGCACATTCTGTTGCTTCTGTATTAAACTTTTTTTTTTTTTTTGGTCTGGTCATGGGGCCTGAACTCTGGGCCTGGGTGCTGTCCCTCAGCTCTTCAGCTCAAGGCTAGCGCTCTACCACTTGAGCCACAGCGCCACTTCCGGCTTTTTTCTTTTTGCTTATGTGGTTCTGAGGAATCAAACCCAGGGCCTCGAGCATGCAAGGCAAGCGCTCTACCACTGAGCCACCCTCCCAGCCCTGTGTTTCATTTTTGTAATAGCAAAAACAGGAAACAACTAAGAGGGGATTTATCAATTATCTGTGGACACAATGGAACAGTGGGCAAGTGCTAGATAGCTGATGTATGTTGTATGTCGGCACCATTGCAATAGGAAGATACCAGCTACGTGGCAGTTTACAAAGGCAAGTACTATGATTGGATTCATGCTAAATTCTCTGCCTGCATCTGTACCTAGCCTTCCAATAATATTGAAAGGATGTTCATCAAAGTTAAAGGGTGGCCATTTCTAGGAATGGGACTTGGAGCCATTTACCTTCTTCTCTGTATTTCATTCACGTTTTCTTTGTAAACTCCAAACAAACAATATAAGGATCAACTTTGCAGATCTGGTTTGGTTTGGATTTTTTGAGACAGGGTCTCACTATGCAATCAAGGCTGGCCCACAGCTCACAATCCTTTGGCTTCTGCCTTTTGATCTTAATGTGCTTTTCAAAGTGGTTGTGGTAGCTATAGAGTATAACCGACACACTGCACTCACTTCATTATAGTAAAATGAATATTTGCTAAATTGAGGAGACAGATCACAATCTCTTTGCCTTCTACTTTATTCTTTTGTATAATTAATGTACATTATACTCTATCCTATGATTTTTGTAAGGCAAGATTTCAAAAGAATGTATATCATAAGGATCATTTAATTTCTACAGTCTTTCTGATCAAAATACCACTTGGCATTCTGGTGACCCTGGGTGGGCTTCTAGAAAATAACTTGAACCTTTCCCAACAAGTAACATTGTTACAGCTCAGTGATGACAGCATTGGAAAGGAACATGCAGTACCTCATTTGTTAGCATCCTCCCCGACTTTGCAGATAAAAACAAAAGACGCCAAAATAAGCTGGAAAGCCATGGAACAGCAGAGAGCTGCATATTCCAACTTGTATAGGATTGAGTTTCCCACAGTCACATGTCAATAGACAGTTCTCCCCAAAAGCACAAGTTTTGGGCAGTAAGTGAATAGTCACCAGAAAATTCTATAAATACATTCACAGGTTACTCTTTGTGTTTTTCAACTGAAGGCCTTGTGCAGAGTAGGTTAGGCAAGTACTCTACTACTAAAACCAGGCCCACAGGGTGCTCCTATAAAAGCCCATTCCATATTCTTAGTTTCTTACTCTGTGTCTCTAAGGTAAAATGAGCAAATAGAATGAATGAAGTAAGAAGTTCTACTCATTGGGCAGTTACCTAGTACTGCCTCTGTGGGGCAAGAGCTTTTTACATGTATCAAGATTTCTCAATCCAGCATTATCACCATCTTCATATTGGGGACCTATCCTGTGCCACAGAACATTGAGCAGCATCCTGGTTTAGTGGCCCATTCATAAAAACCACAAATGTCTTCAGATATTAGATGGCCCTGAGAATCACTAATGATGCAGTTCTAGCTTCCGAAGTAGATACATTTTTTGAGGATAGATTGAATTGCACATATTGTTTTTGTAAAGTTTGATAAAATAGCATTTCCTAAGATAATGTTCTTCATTTTTTAACTAAAAATGTATAGTTTGACCAGCGCCAGTGGCTGATGCCTGTAATCCTAGCTACTCAGGAGACTGATATCTGAGGTTTGCAGTTCGAAGCCAGTCTGGGCAGAAAAATCCATGAGACTCTTACCTCCAATTATTGACCAAAAAAGTAGAGCTGTAGCTCAAATGGTAGAGTGATACTCTTGGGCAAAAAAGCTCAGGGACAGTGTCAAGGCCCTGAGTTCAAGCCTAGGACTGGCATACACACATACACACACACACTCACTCACACAAAGTATACTTCATTGTTTCACATATAATGTTAAATAAGTATTTAATTATTAAGAAGCTCTGTCTATGTTAACATATAACATAACTGGAAAGTATTATGACTTGGGAAATTAAGACATATGTCTTATAACTTCAGAAATGGTTTAGGGTTATTATACCTGAGAGACAGCTGATGCCTATAGCAAAAGATAATTTTAGTAATAATCTGCACAAGTAGAGAAGCAGAGTATCCCACCTAGACTTTTAATACATATATATATGCATATATATATTGCTTCAGTAAACAAAGGAAGTAAACAAAATGAAACATACACAATTAATGCCCAATGAGCTAAGACACAGAAGAATAGGATTAATGGCAGTATATAACTTAAAATTAAACAACCACACTGCCTGAGGCATTCAACTTACAGGAAAGTATTTCTGAACAACACCAAAATCGACAAAACCGATTATAATCCATACCACCAACGTCAAAGTTGAAATGATGATGATAAATGGGACAAAATATCCACTAAAGCGGTCAGCCAGTTGCTGAATAGGTGCCTATGAAGATAAAACATCAAGATCATGGGAAATTAGGACAGTGAAGACATAAAGCACCACACATGTGGATGAGGGCAGGGCCCCCAGCTCCCTCATTGCCTCATTTACTGACCAGCGCTACTCAATACTGAGATTAACTTCTCAAATGAGGGACCACACTGTGTCTTATGTTTCAGCATTACCTTGGACATCTGAGCCTCTTCTACCAACTTCACAATCTGAGCCAAAGTGGTGTCATTGCCCACGTGGGTGGCTCTAATCAGCACAGAGCCATGTGCATTTATAGACCCAGCAATCACCACACTTCCAGGTTTCTTGGTGACAGGCATGGCCTCTCCTAGAAGTGAAGAGACACGGTCACTTGGCTAGCCCTACTCAGCATCACATGGCTTATTGACTGCTGAAGAAAATATGGAACAAGCCACCTAACCTGTGATAAGGGACTCATCAGCCATGGTATTGCCTTCTAGAACTTTCCCATCCACTGGGAACTTGCCCCCAGGCACGACCTTGATGATGTCACCCCGCTGTACCAGCTCCATGGGTACTTGCTCCTCTCTGCAATAGATGCTACTCAGGTCATACACAGCAACTCCCAGCAACCCCCCCTCCCTGTGTGTTACCAGGTCAGCTTCTAGACTGACCATGGAACAAGACACATTACACAGCTGTCCTCTGTATCTAAGGGTTCTATACCCACAGATGCAAGCTAACTTCACTCCAAAAACACAGTAAAGGGCTGTGTTAGGTAGCTCAGTGGTGAGTGCTTGTTTGGCATGCATCAAGCTCCAGGTCCCACCATCAATAATAGTAACAACAGCATAAACACATACACAAATGCAAGATAAAAAACCTACATTTGTACTACAGCTTTTCTTATTATTCTCTAAATAACACAATGTTGCAACTATTTACATGACATTTACATTGTAGTAGGTATTGTAAGTCACCTAGGTGCATGATTGGCAATATACAAGAGTATACAGAGTATATAATGCAAACATGACTCCATTTTATATTCGGGACTTGAGTGTGGGAAGGTTTTAGTGTCTGTATAGGTCCAAGAATCAGTTTCTACTGACACCAAGGGATGACTGCATGTGCTTTACTCAGAGCAACAGATGCGAGCAGAGTTGAGTCTCCCTGGCCTGTTGAGGACAGCAAATTTTACCCTAAGGGGAGAAAAGGTGAACCACTGCCAGACTTTCTGCCACTGAGAAATACAGGTAGGTTTATTTCTCAAGAAAGGTCCTATTTGGGGCTGGGAAGCTGGCTCAGTGGTAGAGTGCTTGCCTTTCATGCATGAGGCCCTGGGTTCGATTCCTGAGTACACATAAGCAGAAAAAAACACAAGTGGTGCTGAGCTCAAGTGGTAGAGCACTAGCCTTGAGCTGAAGAGCTGAGGGACAGTGCCCACCCAGAGTTCAGGCACCATGACTGACCAAAAAAAACAAAAAGAAAGAAAAGAAAAAAAAAGAAAGGTCCTATTTGAAGTGGCATCTAGAAGCAGACAAACTGGAAGCAGAAGGCTGATAAAGAGAGAGGTAAACAGCATGGGGCAATAGAAATAGTGGCAGCCTCGAAGATGGAGAAATGAGGATCAAGAGGCTGGAGGTCAGGTGTGTGTGGATGAGGGAAGGGAAGGAGCAGCAAGAGGTCCACTGGGAGCTGTGTGGTAACAGAAAGGCAGGCGAGGAGATGACAGATAGGCTGGGAGCCCTCTCCATCTACAAGAGAAAGCTCTCCCTGCAGGTGATCCTGAGATCTGGAGGGAGGTTTGATAATGAGCTCCACACAGCTGGTGCTGGAAGATATAGAGAGATGACATGTCCCAGTGAGCCTGTAACAGAATACAGTCCAACAATGAAACCTAGAGGTCAGCCTCCCACAGGATAAGTATGAAGGTCACATAGCAAGCAGACAAAGCAGCAGCAGCAGCAGCAAAGGATTTCAGTCTGCTATGTAGTCAGACCTATAAGTGCTCCACCACCCAAGAAATGACAGGTGTCCTGGCAAAAGGACAGAGGGACAAAGAGGCCTGAGCCTTTAAAAGGAACTAGCTAGTACAGAAAACTCTGACAGTCTGCATGAAGGGACAAGGACCTATCTCTACAGCAGATTAAGGACATGTGCCAACATGCTTGGCTTCCAGCAATAATGATACTGATAATTACCTTTGGTATAAGACAGTCTCATGAGGAAGATAAACACTACTCCCATTTTATACTCTTTCAGGTTGATGGCCTCTATCCTGGAATCTTCCACATCTTGCAAGGAAAGTTGTTCCAAGTTCTCTGGGGAGTCTTCCTCACCTTTTACCAGACTTCCTCTCCTAATTCCTGTAATGTCAGCTGTCTGTACCTCTCATTCACCATTTAGCATCCACCTTCGACCATTACCTGCAGTATGTTATGGATTGAGTGTCCTCTCCTACTCTTGCAAAGTTCAAGGCAATATCTCTACCCAATCCACCCATGGAAACATAAACTGATCTCAAGCTCTGCTGATAAATACAACCTACCTGATGATTAAGTTGTCCTCACCAAGGGTCACAACTGTGGCTTCTGTGGCTTGGAGGGACATGAGTTTGGCAAGGGCTTCTGAAGTTTTGCTCTAGGAAATAAGCAGACTATGATAAGAGAGCTACTGACTAGTCTCACACCCACAAACATGCTCAAAAGTGCTGGTGTGGATGAGCAGCCCTGGTGAGAGAGACTTTAACACAGACACACCACACAACCAAGGCTCTGTGGGGACAGGGGTGACCAGGCAGCTGTGTAGTCACCAGCACACAGCATGCAAGCCTGAGCAATTGCACTTCAGAAGGGTAATAACTGAATCTCTCTTGGAGCCCTAACAGAATTTCTTCCAGGGCCTGAGTCCTACTTTTATATAGGCTCCATTACAATGCTGGGCACAGCACAGGTGTGAAAAATGGCCTGCAGCTAAGGCAGAGGTGTGGGCTCTACACAAATGAGTCTGCACTCAGGACTAAGAGACCATGAAGGTCAGAGTTCTTTCCATTGCACAATATACCTGTTCAAAGGTTTCATAATTAACCAGATTAGCTGGGATTTCAGAAGTAGCAACCAAGTTGGAGATTAGTGACCACACCACCTAATTATATGGAGGTTTCAGATTTCTTTAAGTCTAAATCAGGTGCAATGAGTAATTCTCCATAAAGGGCTCAGATGGACTGAGGTTTGTATTTCTGAAGGACCTACTTGGATCTTACCTAGTACCTACCTTTGCCACGTGTTCCAGCCACCGGCCCAGGGCAATGAACACGAAGAGCATGGGGGGAGTGTCGAAGAAGGTCACAGGACTCTTCTCAGCCTTCTCGGCAACTGCAACCACCAGGATGATGAGGGAGTAGACATAGGCGATGGTTGTGGCCAATACAATGAGCACATCCATGTTGGCTGACTTGTGTCTGAGAGATTTGTAGGCCTGAACATAGAAGTACCACCCACCAAGGAACTGGAAGCCAAGCACAGTGAAAACCTGTCAACAAACAGGGCGCAGATTTCCTGCCCCCCGGTGATAGCTAACATTTTAGGTATCTGTGCAAATCAGAAATCACTTTGGCCACAGTGATTTGTCATTGAGGAAACTTAATTTTCTTTTTTGAGATAGAGTTTAATTGTATGTCCCAGGCTGGCTTTGAACATGAGACCTGCTTCAAGCTCCCTATGAAACCTACTTTATGATTTAGAGGACTACTGGCCATAAAAATGAAGGGCAGGAAAAGACTTCTAAAACCCAGAGAACATGATATAAATGTTCACTGATAAGAGAGTCATAAAAATGGTCAAAAGAATCATAGTTCACTCATTTTATGGATACATGTAATACAGTCTTGAAATAAGATTAGTGTAATGCAGTCTCAAAAGAGAAGATATTTTATCGGTGAATCATTGGCATAGAAGATGCCAACAATATGAGAATAAATGAAAAAGCCAATATACATCAGTATTCTCACATGATCCTGCACCCATTAACAAGCACAAGTGTGTTTCAGGTTAACAGGCCAATATGTATTCATGTACACACAAGCATGTCTTCCCAATGCACATGGGACCTGGAAAGATATAAGTCCACTTCCTAAGTTTGCTGTAGAAACACTTGGGAACAGGACTGGGCCAATACTTGCAATGGATAGAACTGATTACAATAAATGTAAAGTACATTTGTAATTGAAAATAAAATATAGAAAAAAAAACTTCAGCCTACAAATGTTGGCCCTCAACTAATCCCAACAGTCCATCATTAACTTAAAGAGTTTAGTTTTATATTCTAAGATATATTCAGAATTTCCTTCAGAAACATGCTTGGGGCCTTAATATCACCACTCCAACAGATATCTTTACCAAGCTGGTAGCTGTTAAATGATTAATTTACTCAAAGATAAGAGCCACATCTGCTGTACAAGATAGAACATTTAGCTGGGCGTTAGTGGCTCTCACATGTAATCCTAGCTACTTAGGAGGCTGAGATCTAAGGATGGTGGCTCAAACCCAGCTGGGGCAGACTCATCAATAAACACCAGAAACTGAAAGTAGCACTGTGGCTCAAGTGATAGAGCGCTAGCCTTAAAGAGCTGAGGGACAGCGCCCAGGCCCAGAGTTCAAGCCCCACAACCAAAAAAAAAGATAGAATGTTTAAGGAAAGGGTGAGTTCTAGGAGCATCTGGCTGCTGCTTCCTTCTAATGTCAAAGGTAACTTAAACAGGAAACACAAATTTTGGGCATGGGGTCTGTAGCTCAGTGGCATAGCACTTGCCTGGTATGTATGAGGTCCTGGGTTCTATACTCAGCACCATGAAAAAGGGAGGGAGAAGAGGGAGTTAGGGACATACAGCTTTACCAATCTTGCAGGCAGGGGGTGGATATCACAGGGAGTTTTGATCCTTTGCAAGTCAAGTGGGAAAACAGACAGCAAAACCAGGCCCCACATCACCTGCTGGTCACAAGGCAGCAACTGTCTGGAGGCGGGACAGGAAGACTGCCAACTAAGGACTGTGTGAGCAGAAGAGTTCAGAGATGAGCCATGCTTAGAGGGCAGAGGTTTTACCACCTTTCTAACATATACCTGGACAAAGGTACACAAGATGAAGAAGACAAGATTGAGAATGGACAGTCCTGGGATGATGTTGTGGTCCAGGGCCATGGCTTCATGAGGATCCTTGCTGGGTATTAACATATAGATCATTAAGCCCATGACAGGGATGCCAAACACCAGGCTGCACAGGAAAGACTTCTTCCACCTGGAAGGAAAACACAACCACACAGACAATTAAGGTATACTAGGCACATGGAGTAAGGCAGGTCCTCTTCTGAGGACTTAGTTTAAGGCTTTGTTTTGTCACACATCTGAGGCAGAGACCCAAGGGATAAAACAAAAGTACAGCTCTTTACCACATTGCCATCCAAAGGACAGTCTAAAGGTCTACATATCACTGTAAAGATAGTCAGGAAATGTTAAGGCCTAGCCCTGCCTTCACACAGCTGATATGTGACCTCCAATCTATAGGAGAAGCAACTGAGGCAGAAACTGAGAATCCAGCCCTAAAGAGGTCAATTCCTTCATCTATAGCTGTCTACCACTCAATTTTCAAAAAACACTTTAACAGACCCCAGAGGAAAAACCAGATTAAAACAATATGTATTAGTATAAGCTAACCTTCACAATCTTTGTAGACTTTGAGACAGAATCTCATTATGTAGCCCAGACTGGTCTTGAACTTGCAATCATCTGCCTTAGTCTCCTAAGTGTCAACATTACAGAAGTGGACCATAATGTCAATGCTCATGTTCAACTTTCAAACAAATATTTAAAATTGAATGAGAATAGAGAGGCTGGCCAGCACCTGTCTGAAACTTCACATTAGCTGTAGCACCCATGACATTCCAACCATACAACCACCATACAAATAAAGTCTGAGAATACAATAGCTGAAAAAAGCTAAACTTTCCTCCTTCAATTCTTCCCTTTCAATTTAAACACGGTACATACATTAGCCATTTAAATTTAACTACTTAGTTAAAATTAAATGAAAGTTTAATAAAATTCTACTCCACACACACACACACACACACTAGATGTATTTTGAGTTCTCACTAGCCATGGTACAATGGCTGCCACACTGGGCAATGCAGTCATAGCACACTGCTATCCTTGCAGAAATACCTACAGACAACACTGTTTCAGATAGGTGCCACCCAGGGGTAAAGGCAGCTGATATAGGTGGAAGGAACCATGGGAGCAAGGACAAGCATGAAAATATTTGCATATCATGAGCCACAGAGTTGGCATGAAGGGAAGACGAACACTTAGATGAGGGCTGCACTTTATCTTTTGGTTCTACCTACTGCTTTATTTCCATCTTGTGATCCAAGTGATGGGCGTTGGGCCTTCTCTGTGCCAGGGAAGCATGAAAGCCAATTTCCTTGTGATTAAAAGAGAAGGGTGGGGAAGAAGGGTGAGGTACTTGTTAGACATGCATCAGTGGCAGCAACCATTTCCAGCTCTGCAAATAGAAAGTGCATTTCAAAGTAGCCCCAGAGACTCTAGTGGTTCTCCTCTTATAAGCCCTTAACCCACACTGGCTGATAATCTTGATGCCATCTAGGCTGGGAGACCATATACCAGGCCCAAGGAGATGGAGTCCAGTGGTAACCCTATCCCTACAATTAAGACACTAGGTCCTGGTAAGGTAACTCTACCAAGCCCCAAAGCTGATCAGGTTGACCTATAAACTGCTAACTTTTTAGTTAAGAAATCCCAAATATCTTCGTAATCTGGCTCTTTTACCCATGTAAGAGGAAAGCTAAGGTCACAGAAAGCAAAGGTAGGAGAAGTTAAGTATTTTGCTCAAAATGGCAGTGCTATTGAGAAGAACTATTGAGAAGAACTAAGTCCCTGATGCTCCTGATACACAGGGAAATCCTCAGCAGGAAATGTCTCCTCAGCAAAATACAGAACAGATAGGGGCCTCAGAATGCTGGGCCTGGAGTTCTCACATGGAAATGAAAAATGGTGGGGAAAAAACAACCAAGACATGTAAGTTAGATCCTCTCACCATCTAATTATAGTAGGAAAAGCTGCCTGAAGGATGTAGGTATGGAGGCCAGGCAATATGCCAATATTTCTCAAGTAAGAACAGAGGGATCTTTACCATGATGCAGGCTGAGTGGAATCTAGTGAGGGTATTAGAAACCAGAAAGGGTAACAGACACATCTGAACTCCCTCCTCCTCCCTGCCTGGCCTCTCCTTCCCATTTGCTATATGAGTGTGTGCCTCAGCTTCACCCATGCCATGGCTCCTGTTCTTGAACGCATTGCATCTGGGTAGAAGTGCCATTCTGAACCTGAGAGCTGGGCACTTCTGTCCTAACTGATGAAGCAGATTTGTGGCCAGCCTCTGAGAGGAGGCAATATAACAATAATACTGCCCTGTTTAGAGCTGGGCTGGCCCATGAACAGGCAGCAGCTCTCTTTAAGGCCACATATGCAGTGATGAGAAATTAGGAAGAGCATGGCATGAAGCCTTCTGTAGGATGTTTTATTTCCTAACTAGTTGTTCTCACTAAACATCATTTAGCCATTTAGCTGTTACAAATTAATCTTGTTTAGTTTGATTGGCTTAACCCACTTCAATCACCACCCATGCTTACTCTTTCATAGTGTGCTGTCACCTTGACCTTAAAGAGGAATGCAGGTCTGTTAACAAACTGAGAGAAGAAGGAGATATGACAGGCATGATATTTTAATACCAGAGTAAAAATGACCAAACTTTTCTAATAATACAGACTTAGCAGAAAGACAAACTGGTAAATCATTCTGTCCAATGTTAATATCCCTTCTATGTATAGATCACTGGCAAAGGCAATAATATTTTTAAATTGGCATTAGCTAAGTTAACCCTACATACCAGGTATCCTGGTGACACTGATGCTTCTCAACAAACATTTGAAATTAAAAACAACAAAATGTCTTCTCCCTTCATCCTTTTCTTACTCATTGACTGATATTCTCCCTCAGACTATTGGGTACTTACCTCTTTGCATTAATTCCCAATGACTGACCTTTGTCTCTGATTCAACTTCCTCATTTTTTTCCTTTCTGTTTAACTATATTTTCTCATTTTCCCACAAAGGTAAGAATTGTTTCATGAATGAATTACCTCAATAATTTTTACAATATCCCGTGGACCAATGATTTCAGGATCAAACTGCACATGGGCTTTGCTGGTGGCGAGGGCCACAGAGGCATAGGTAATGCCATTTGTCCTGGTGAGCTTGGACTCTATGTTGTGGACACAGGAAGCGCAGGTCATTCCTGTGATCTGAAAGATAGGACAGGAGCCACAGGCTCATGACTGAGAGGAGCCTTTCAGAGTCATATCAGGCAGAGTTGAGTGCCAGCTACAATCCTTCCTTCCCTACAAAACATTCCCAGAGTCTGTTCTGAATCACTGTGGTCTGCATTGTGAAACACCTCTTCAGAGACTACAGATGAATGAACATCTCTGCAGCAAGTGGGCCAGAATTCTAACCACAGTCTATGGCACCTCTGCCACACCATTCTGTGTATCCTGATAGGAGATATAGGGCTTGTACATGTGACCTGCCATTCCTGGAATATGAACTAGTCAAATCTAAATGATCCACTCACTTGATATGCATGTTCACTATTCCCTAGAATACTAACCAACTAAATACAGAAGTTATTTAGCTCAATGACAGAGTTTGAATAGTATGTATGGAAGCCCTGGGACTGGCCCTGCAACAAATCAATCAATATAGATGTTCACAAACAATGTTTATGACAATGTGATGACAACTATTGCTAAATAGTTTTCAAAAAGAAAATCCCCATCTTTTTCAATAATACTTTTTTTTGGTAACCAGGCTTGAACTCAGGGATTCAAGCCTAGAACTGGGGCTCTATCACTTGCATCACACCCCTAGTCCAGCCTTTTTGCTAACTGTAGATAGAAGCTTGTGGATTTTTCTGCCAGGCTGGCTTTGAACTGAATACTCAGATCTCAGCCTCTTGAGTAGCAGGGATTATAGGTGTGAGACACTGGTGACCAGCTTTCAGTAATATTCTTGATTTGAGTTTTCCATATAGTAGTCTGAATTGGCCAAGGAGTTCACGTGTGGTCCTGGAGGTTTGCAGCAGGGACCCTCACCTCTAGCCCAGCAAGTATGAACACTGCCCTCCAGCCCCCAGCAGAGGGTTTGTTTGTTCAACTGAGAACACAGGAGCTGAGTGTGCCATTCATGTCCTCAGTACTTTTTCTTTTAAAAAACATATTCACCATTAATGGTAGTGATTAAGTACATCAAGAAGCATGGGACCCATTCACCTCAGTAAAACAGCATTGCTCAATTCTTTGGGGGTTTCTTCTAAGTCTTTCTTTGTTGATGCAAAAATAGCTTTGTTCAGAAGTGCTTTTCAACAAAGCATACTATAAATACCAGGATTATCCATTGTTTTCAATGACTTGTTGACTACAAGTTGAAATAGGGGCAGAGAACAGCCACCCTCCCAAACACAGCTGGGAGCAAGCACACCTGAGGCATTCACTTCAGATTGAGTGCTTTGGGTTACTTTGGACACTAATTAATGATCTTTTGAACACCCATATGCTTCCGGGCCCCTCTATTTCTGTGTGTTTTGTGTGACAAAGTACAGAACTCAGGACCTTGTACATGTTAGGCTAATGCTCTACACTGAGCCACACCTCTAGCCTATCTGTCATTCAATGGCACTAGCTACCTCCAAGAACTCACCTATTCTATCTAGAAATGTCTACAGACAGCAGAGTGTCTCTTCAGGCTTGAAGGACTGTGATTTCACTCACTCTTCTCCAGTCTGCCATACTTAGCACAGCCCCCTCCCTACTTCTCTTTTCTCTACCTCCTGTGCCTTGACATTTCTTCCTCCTGACCCTGAGTGTATGTGGTAGGAGGGCCTCCTCAGACATTCTAACAAAATGACTTTCCTTCACAAAACAAACATGTCAAAAAAACCCCACAAAGCCCAAACCCACGAACCACCAGAAATTATCCTAGATGGGAAAACTCAGTCATGAGGACAAGTGCTGTCAGAGCCTCCATACTTACTATCATCTCGATATCACCATCAGAACAGATGTTGTCCTCCATGACTGTGGCATTAAAGCCCAGGTCCTGGATGAGCTGAGCTATTGTGGGTGGCTGGATGACTTCCGGGTTGTACTTGACCTCTGCCTTTCCCGACATCAAGGCAACCAATACAGAGACGATACCTGGAACCATTAGGTCATGGCTGTGACTCTGGGCAACATGTTTGTGATGACATGGTTAACATAGTCTAACACATAAAAAAATCTCTACAGGAGCTCCTAGAGCCATAGTTCTCAAACCTTGCTGTATATGAGGATCATTTAGATAACTCTGAACAGCCTTGATATCTGATACTTTACCCAGACAAAGAGAGTAAGTGTCTCTTAGGATGGGCACCAGACATGTTTTTTAAAAGCCATGTTTTAAAAGAAAGCTGAGTGAAAGTGGTTCATACCTGTAATGCTAACTACTTAGGAGGGTAAGACCCAGAGGATCATTGTTTAAAGCCAGGCAAGGCAGAAAAGTTCTGAGCGACTCATCTAAAATGCCAGTCTGGAGGTATTATAGTTCAAGTGGTAGAGCACCAGCAGTAAGCAACCAAGCTAAGTGAGCTCCAGGCTCTGAGTTCAAGCCTTACTGCTTGAAGAAAAGGGAAAAAAGTCTTTGTGACTCTAACATACAGTCATGATTGAGAACCACTCTTCTAGGATAAAATGCTTCTCAAGCATCTATAGGCCAGGCATAGTAGGACATGTCTGTAATTCCAGTTACTTGAGAGAGTGGTGGTATGTCTGTAATCCCAGCTATGAAGGAGAACTAGTAGAACTATCTCCATCTAAGGCTAGTCTCAGGCAAAAATGCAAGACCCTATCTAAAATATTATTAAAGCAAAACAAGCAAGTTGGAGGTCCCGAATTAACACCTCAGAATGGCCAAAAAAAAGGGGGGGAGAGTGACATTTGAGTCATCTGTCTTGCTAAAATAGATGGTGATTCAGTGGGCTTAAGATGGGGTTTGAGATTCTGCATGTCTACCCAGGCCCCCAAAATGCTGAAGCCCTAATACCCACATCTGCACACATCAAAGTGAGGGATGAGGTCTGTAACTATGTAACCTCTGTTATGAAAAGGATGTGCTTTTTTCCCCTAATACTGGGATGCAAGGAATAAATACTTCTTCATTTCTAATATTAGAATTTGAGCAAAGGAGAAGTAACCCCAAGCAAGGTATGGATGGCTCATTCTGGTATTTCTAGCTATTCAGGAGGCTTGAGATTTGAAGACTGGTTCAAAACCAGCCCAGGCAGGAAAGTCTGTGAGAATCTTATCTCCATTTAACTACCAAAAAGCCAGAGTGGAATTGTGGCTCAAGTGGTAGAGTGCAAAAAAGCTCAGAGACAGTACTTGTTCTGAGTTCAAGCTCCGGGAATGGCATTTTAAAAAAAGTAACCCCAGAAACCATCTTGCTAGGAATACTGTATTGTCAGTTTGAAGGGGAAAAAGAGCCACATGTAAGTAAGTGAAATGAATGATGTGCTTCTGAAAATCTACAATAAGGGAAAAACAAGAAGTTGAAGTCAGGAACGAAAACACAGGCTATGAAATTATAGACTTCATGAGTAGCTGCCAGTCCATGGAGACAAGTCCTCCTGTAACACTGAATGCTGAGATCAGAAAGCTTTATGCACAATGAACAAGAGGCAAGAAAACATATTAGTCTAACTGAAGGTTAAAGGCCAGGGAATCAAGAGCAGAAAGATACAAAGATCCACTGGGTCAGGTAGAGTCATGATTAAAGCATTTACGAACATATAAGGACAGAATTTTTGCTGTACTTTTGTTCTTAAGACAGTATTGGAAATGTGGGTAGGTGGACAAAACTGGCATTTTCATAAAACTCCATGGCTTGTGAGGACAATTGGACAAACAAAATATGTGAAACTGGAACTTTGACACAAATGAAAATTCTTTGTTCATTTTATAAAAGGTTAAAGGATGGGGATAGGGAATGTTGAATACTAGAACAAGCTAGTTGAGAATAACCATAGAATGTACCATGTGCTTTAAATTGATTTTACATGGCAAACTTACTCAGACACACTATTTACTCAACTACTTAACTTACTCAAACTATCCGTTGTGAGTGTGAGTGTGTGTTGGTCCTGGGGCTTGTACTTGGGACCTGGATGCTGTCCCTGGGCTTCTTTTGCTCAAGGCTAGTACTCTACCAGTTAAGCCACAGCTCCACATATGCTTTTTAGTAGTTTATTGGAGATAAGAATCTCATGTGCTTTCCTGCCCCAGCTGGCTTTAAACAGTGACCCTCATATCTCAGCCTTCTGGGTAGCTAGGATTACAGGCATGAACCACCAGTGCCTAGCCCAAACTATTTAAACAAAACACCCATTGCCCAAGAATGCTGAACCAGCATCTCTACTATCATGTGTGTGTGTGTGTGTGTGTGTGTGTGTGTGTGTGTGTGTGTGTGTGAGTGTGTGTGTGTGTGTGTGTGTGCGCACGTGTGTGTGCCTGTCCTGGGGCTTGGATGCAGGGCCTAAGCACTGTCCCTTAGCTTCTCCCTCAAGGCTGGCACTTTGCCACTTTAGCCACAGTTCTACTTCTGGCTTTTGGTGGTTAATTGGAGATAAGAATCTCATAGGCTTTCCTGTGTGTAGTCTGGCTTGGAACTATTGATCCTCAGATCTCAGCTTCCTGAGTAGCTAGGACTACATTCATAAGCCACCAGTGCCCTATATTACCTTATGATGAACTTGCCAGATTTTTAGAACTACTAAGAAACAGTCAATGGAGATTCTAAGATGTGAATACAGTTTATATACATCATTCCCAAGTTCAACATGGGTAAAGATCTCTTACCAGCTTCTTTCTGAAGATTTCTTTCTATCTTGGACACACAGGATGCACAGGTCATGCCTTTGATTTGTAAAAAGCACTTCTGTGGGTCTGCTGGTCTGGTGGGTAGTGGGGTATCTAATGAGTGGCCTGGACTGTTGTTCTGAGAAAACTTTCTGGCATGAGGAATCACTTGCTGCACAGGCACAGGGGTGCTGCTTGTTGTCGGCAGCATGAAATTTCCAGCACTGTGATTTCCAGAAAGATGGGTGGTAGAATAACTCTCTGTAACAAAATATCAAAAATCATTCAGATTAGACAATTCATCGCAATTTTGTTTTTCAGAATAGGAAAATTCAAGCTTGAAAATATTCAGTTTAAAGTTACTGGAGAGGTGCCCAGAGACAACGAAGTATAATTACAGATCCAGAAAAGCATACCAATTCTTCAGGGTTGACTGTTCTGAGTAGGTGAACATTGTAATTAGATGCTGCTGCTAACAATAATGATGATGTTGATGGTGATGATGATGGCAATGATTCACTAGGTACTCTGCAAAAGCACTTTACATATAATAACCTCCCTAATTCTTAATATAGCTCTGTATGTTAAATACCATTATCCCTATTTATAGATGAAGAAATGAATCACAAGAAATTAATGTATCTCAAAATAATGAAGTGAGCTTGATGTGGGTCTGGTTAACTCCAGGTCTGAACTGTGGCCAGTATTTCATTCTTATTAGTTGAGGTCTGACTCCCTCTCCATGAGAACTACAGCTTTATTGAGATATTTGCCTTTGTCCTATTGTTTGCACAAGTTCTTTATGTAGTCAAGATATGACTCCTTTGTCAATTATATGCATTGCAAATATCTCCTCCCTGTCTGTGATTTGTGTTATCACCCTTCTAATGGTGTCTTTTAGCAAACAACATATCCTGATTATTAATATAATCCAATTATCAATCTTTTTTAATAGTACTTTTTATGCTCTCTTAATAGATGCCTACCTCAACATCACAAAAGTACTCATGACATTTACTTCTAGAAGAGCTAACATGTAGAAGAGCTTCTACATTCAAGTCTCTGATACATTCAACTATTTTTTTGTGCAACAGTTTTGACCCCAACCATTATGATCCAAATCCACTGACTGAAAAGACCAGTGGTATTTGAGAAGTTTCCAGTGATACCTTTGCCATAAATTAGCTGATCTTTTTTGTCTATCTTTGTGCCAACCTTAATTTACCTAGAATAAATAAGATGCACAACTCTTGAAGAGTACTACTCTGCATCCTGAAATATATCAGAATTACTTTCCTATTGTTACTGTAATAAATTACTACAAACTTAGTGGCTTAAAGACCACATATAAATTACTTCTTACAGTCCTGCCTTTTTGAGCAGCTAAAAGACCACTTGCATTTTCAGGTTCATATAGCATACCCCTGTCTTCAAAGCTAGAAATCCCAAATCTTCCTCCAATCACCATATCTCTCTAACCAGCCAGGAAAGGTACCTCATTTTTAATAACATTGATGGGACATGACTGGGCCCATTGGGATAATTTTTCTAAAACCTCAATTGTACAAGGCAGAAAGATGGAAGTGACTTTTACTGATAATAGGTCTTAATGAACTCTACATATTAACTGGCAAACTGTGTGCAATCATTTGAGGATATATATTGTGTGCATGCATGCATGCATGCATGTACTGGAGCTTAATTTCAGAGCCTCATATTTTCACTGGGCTTTTTCTGCTCATGGCTGATGCTCTACTACTTGTGCCAAACCTCCAGTTTTGACTTTTGTTCAGGTAATTAAAGTACAGTCTCTTGGACTTTTCTGCCTGGGATGGCTTTGAACCTTGATACTCTGGTTTCAGCATC
Source organism: Dipodomys ordii (assembly GCF_000151885.1). Classification (NCBI taxonomy): domain Eukaryota; kingdom Metazoa; phylum Chordata; class Mammalia; order Rodentia; family Heteromyidae; genus Dipodomys; species Dipodomys ordii. Next base: position 422,558 of record NW_012267413.1, on the reverse strand, counting down.
CCTTAGTAGCTAGGACTACAGGCATGAGCCACTGGCACCTGGGCTATAATACATTTTTTAGGGTCACGTAAGTAGTCATAAAGGATGGTCATCAGCATCCTAATGGCTTACCCTGAATTAAAGTTGCCAGGGAAAACACAAGGTAGTCAAATTTAGATTTCAGACAGACTACAAATAATCTTTTGTGCAAGTTTATATGCAATGCTCTTTATTTATATTAAAGAAAGCATTCACTGTTTACATCAAATTCAAATCCAATTGGGTATTCTACATTATTATTTGCTAAACTTGAAATCCTAAGTACCTTTTGGGTCTCAATAAATCCATTTCTCCACATTCTACCCAATGAAAATTACTTCTTTTCTTTCTAAGTATACTCAGCCAATTATTTTGTTAATATGCAGTTCAATGTCATTTCCTTGTTTGCTGCCAAAAGGCTGAGGGTACTGTTGTTGAAATACTATACTTGAGACCAAACAGCAAGTACTGACTCTGTTGAATTTCTTACCTTTTGAGTTCAAAATGTACTGTGCTATTGTTTTCTTTATTTACTTTTATTTAAAAAATAAAAAAGATTTCTTTCCAGGGGGTAGTGATAGTGGGGAAAAAAAGAAACTAAAACCACTCCTTCCTAAAACTTGGTACCAAGGGCAAAGAATGTGGTCATACCCCTCCACATGGCTTACCTGTTCGCTACAATGATGGGTGTGCTGTCTTCAAAGGGTAAGAGGAAAGTATCACAAGAGAGAAAACTTTTTCAAGGACACAAACTCTGTGTCATGGCTAACAGGACATGGAAAACCAGAGTTGCCATTCCTTGGCGCTGCCAGATAAACTTTGTCTGGGTACTACAAGCAGTTCTCCCTCTTTGGGCTGTCTCCCCAGTAGCAAGGATGACTAACTATACGCTCTGAGGCTGCCTACTTCTACTCCACTCTACAGATTAGAAGGACATACAGGTCCTGGATCTGAAAGCTAAATGACTAAAGCACAAACATCCACAGAGCTATCCCTCACCAAATGAGCCCCTCCAGCTGTAGTCCCAATTATTTGGGAGACTGAGGCAGGAGGATCATTTGAGCCCAGATGCCTGAGGCCAGCTTGTATAACATAATGAGCTCCTACCTCAAAAAAAGAAAGCACTATTTCCCTCCTCATCTTTAGCCTCTGTCCCCTTCTTCACCTCTGCCTTGCCTAAGTTATACTGATAGCCTCTACCACACAGGCTGGGCTCCCACCTTCCCATGTACCAAAGCATGTACCATGTACCAGGGCTGGAGCCTCCAGTGGCCTCTCCCTAGTTCACTCTGAGACATACTTCCCATCTTTGCCTGTGCAGCCCTTCTCCTCCAGTCACTCACTGGTGAATTCCCCTCCCCCGATTCTACACTCAAATCTGAATCTCCAGCCCCACCTTCCACATCTGGGAGGGCTCATCCAGGTCTCTGCATCCAATTCAGATTCCTCTCCCATCACTCACAGACTTCCTGCTGACCACAGGCTTGGTGGTTCTGATCTTTGACCTCTTGACCCTGAGCCCAGAACCAGCCTTCTGCCCTCTGCTTAGGTCACGTTGCATTTCTGTAGAGCTTCCAGACTAGGACACTGTCCAGGATGTATAAGCTTTCTCCACTTTTTTTTTTGTTCGGCCTTTTCCCACCCTTTCCCTCTACTTCACTGTTCTGGAGAAAACAAGTCTAGCTCATGCAGGACTCAACCTGTTGCACAGCAATGATTTATTATCTCTACCTTGCCTTATAACAACAAAAGCTCTTAAGACAGAATGTCTTCCCCATGCACAATCCTATAACTAGCACAGAACTTAGTTCAGGGCAGGCAAAAAGGGTTCAAATGATGCTGTATCATAGGACTCTGGGGGAAATGAAAAGGAGAACACAGGCCAGTGAACAAAGAAGAAGTAGCAGGCTGGCAGCCTCCTGGGAAATTCTGCCTGGTAACATGCCAGCATAGGAGGGGAGGTCGGGGGTCATCCCTGCTTGTGAAACTATCCCTCCCAGTTTTCTTCCTATACAGCCATCAAAGTGAAGTCATCCTTAAAACCTACCCTTAATCCTCCCTTTGAAGAGAATGGCCTCTAAATGCTGAGTTTCTGATGCATTTACTATTTTGTTTTTTATGTACCAGAAATATCTTCTGAGAAACTAACAAGGGTCCCTTGGGCAAGAAAAGGGCCTACTGTTACCACAGTGCTTTATTTCAGAACACAGAATCATAATTCTCTCTTGAAAAGCCGCCCAAATGCAAGGACTTCAGTATGTGTCAGTTACTCAAGAGGCTGCAGTCAGAAATTCCATTTCCTCTATCCTGAGATTTTAACAAATTTGGACAGGTTACAGAGCTTTACTAACTGTCAACTGTAAAGCAGGGCTCACCTGTGCAACCACCCAGGTACTCTGTTATCGTAACAAACACCAAGAAACAACCCCAGGACATGCTTCCACCACATATCAGCTACATACCAGCCATCACTGATGCCTCAAATCCCATGTCTTCTACAATAGCTCGGAGTTCTTCTGGATTTATTACAGAAGGATCATAAAGAATAGTTCCAGTTCCTTCAGCCAAAGAGACTGATATTTGCTGCACCCCTTCCCGCTGAGAAACCATGCCTTCAATGGACTGTACACAGGACATACAGGTCATTCCAGTGATGGTGAGCACCAAAGTACTGCATGTGCCTTGTGTCTGGTTTCTCTGCGTGGAGTCAGGAGATGAAATACTGGAAAACCTTCTCTCTGGCTCACCCCCTTCTGCTCCATCAGGAAGAGAAACTTGAAAGTTCCCAGGTGGAAGTGCTTCGATGGACCTCTTCAGGGACAAAGGGGTGATCTGAGAAGGGTCATACTGTATTTGAGCAGTTTTATTCTCCAAGGACACTTGGATATTTTGAACCCCTGAGAGTTGGCCTATATTTCCTTCAATATTCAAAACACAAGATTTACAGTGCATTCCATTGATTCCAAGTTGGAGGGTAGACATATGGCTTCTTTGGTCTCCCAAGGCCTCAGAGTTAGTGAAATTCTGGTTAGCAAGAACTGTCAGCTGCTTTGGGTTGGTGCTTTCTAACAGGCCAATATCAATAGGTCCAAGGCTTAAGGGAGCCATTTTGTTCTTGATAGCAGCTTCAAACCCCATATCATTGACATGGTCCCTGAGGTCTTCAGGTTGGATGAGATAAGGCTGGTAAGTGATAACTGCCTCTTGGTTGCCAAGGGAGACTTTAACTTTCACTACTCCTTGCAATTTCCCGATCTTACTTTCAATGGAGCTGACACAGGATTGGCAGGTCATGCCCTCTACCCGGAGCTTGACCACTGCCTCCTGGGCTGGTGAGGACCTGGAGGGCCAAGAGGCAGCCTTTCTTTCTGCAATGCTGATATCAAAGCCCATGTCCCCAATGTGATGGCAAATCTGTTGCAGACTCATGACAGCTGGCACATATGTCACTGATGCACAGCCTTGTTCTAACAAAACCTTAATGCTCACAATGCCTTTCAGGCTAGAAACCCTGCTCTCAATGGACTTAACACATGACTGGGAAGTCATGCCCAGAATGCTGATCGTTCTGGTGGCAGTCAGAGATGAGCCAGTGCCGTCCAAACTCCCTTCATAGCCAATATTGTCAAAGGCAAAATTCTGCTTCATTCCTTGTTCCCACGGATGAGCAGGTGAAGAAGGTTTAGACAAGATCTAAAAGGAAAATAAATAATATTACTGATCGTTCAAATATTTCCTATACTATCCAATTTTGCACAGCACAGAGAAAATGGAAAATATCCCTGGTATTAAAACTTGTCAAGGGTAGAGAACATAGAGAGGAAAAACAAAGTTAGACATCATTTAGAAAATGAATGGGCTCCTGTGGGTTCTCTTTAGCTCTGAACGTTCTATGATTCTGAACCTAGAAAGCTGTCTTCCTAACCAGAAGATGTGGAAGGTTGCTGAAGTAGGGAGGAAGGCACAATGTAACTTAGTGCTGTCTTGTGACAGAGGCAGACTGCAATGCTTCACAATGGGAAGGCAGAGAGAGCTTCTGAGCTCTGGTTGATACCAGAATCCCCACAGAATTCTGTCCTTCCAACTCAAATTTTGAAGGTCCCGCTGAAATGCAAATTCCAGAACGGGTATTTAAGGTTAACACCTTAAATCTGCCCATCTTTATATAGCAGTCTATGATTTTCTTAACAGAAGTCAAATGTATTTAATAACCATTGGGCACAGGCCTCCCAGGTCCTGAAGAGCTGAAATCTGCAAGTGGACTACATACCTATGAAGAAAGATGTGAAGTAAACCGAAGCAAAATGAGCACTAGTGGCTAACTTAGAAGGACAGGATTAAGGAACAGGAATTGAGTTTAATGAGGAATACCACAGTCCTGCCTTCCGCTGTCATTGCCCTGGGTATTCTAGAATCTTGTTCTCTTTACCTAAAAGAAGTCTGTCACCAAATTAAATGATCCTATGTATGTGTTAATTTTGGTAGTTATAGAACCTAGGGGCTGTCATACATGCTAGGCATATGCTATCTTGAGCCACAACAGTCCTAGACCTATTTTCTCAATCCACCACAATACAAGCATTATTTCCTCATTTCTATACAGAATGATGTAGATATAATCATTCCACTAACAAGACAAAACTTTCCTTCCACAGGATTCCAATCTTTGGCTCTCTTACATAAGATATATAGTTTTCACAGCAGTACAAAAGACTGCATGTGAACCAGCTACCAATGTCTCAAACTTGTAATCCTAGCTACTCAGAAGGCTGAAATCTGAGGATTGAGATTCGAAGCCAGCTGGGGCAGACAAATCTGAGCCATTTTCAACTAACCAGCAAAAAGCTGGAACTGGAGATGTAGGAAAGTGCCAGCAGTGAACAAAAGAGCCAAGCAAAAGTATAAGGTCCTGAGTGCAAGTGCCTATACCAGCACAAACACCAAAGAAAGGTCATTTAAAAAATTAAATTTAACATGAGCCCAAAGGAGCTTCCAAACAGAAACTTGTTTGCAGTTGGCATTAAGTAAATACTGATTAAAATGGACTGAAACCTTCCAAACTCAAGTCCTAGGAAACTCTTTTGTATGCTGATTATCTCAGATACCTGTTACAGTAACAAAATGCTGACTGATACAGGTTTTTTGTCTTTGCAAAGTTCAGCTAGAGAGGGCTGGGAAGTTGGCTCAGTGGTAGAGCGCTTGCCTTGTATGCATGAGGCCCTGGGGTTGATTCCTCAGCACCACATAAGCA
>NW_012267413.1:355482-414144 GCF_000151885.1 Dipodomys ordii | reverse complement strand
ACTATGGCTCAAGTGATAAAGTGCTAGCCTTGAGCAAAAGGAGCCTAGGGACAGTGCCCAGGCCCAGAGTTCAAGCCCCAGAACTAGCAAAAAAAAAAAAAAAAAGAGAGAGAGAAAGAGAGAAATAAATGAGAAACTCAAGCCAGTGCTGGTGGCTCACACCTATATCCTAGATACTTGGGAGGCTCACAGAAGGCAGCACAAGCAAAAAGTTTGTAAGACCCTGTTCTCAACCAATAATTGGGCACAGTGGCTCAGGCTTATCATCTCAGCTGTGTGGAAGGCTGAGATGGGTTGAGGTTCCAGGCTAGCATAAGCAAAAAAGTTCACAGAAGCCTGTCTCAACAGAAAAAGAAGCTGGGTATGGGTACAGGGGCTTGTTATCTGAACTATGGCCATTAGCATATATAGGAGGATCACAGTCTAGGCCAGCCCAGCTATCTCAAAAATAAATAGAGCAAAAAGGGCAGGAGTGTGGCTCAGTAAAATGCCTGCCAAGCAAGCATAAGGACCTGAGTTCAAACCCCATTACCACCCCCCCAAAAAAAAGAAGAAACATAAAGAAATAGAGTAGGAAAGAAGGAAAATAGAAATTCCATGGTACATTTGTTTTTATCACTAAGTAGCTCATTCTGGCCCTGAAGTTCATGATCCTCTGACTTAGACCCCTCAAGTGATGAGATTACAAGTATGTAACACCATGCCCAGACTTGAGTACACGGCATATTTTGATGAAAAGTTTCACAACTAATTTGAAAGTGACAAAGTGGAAACAATAAGCCTTTCTACAAAGGATTGGGACCACAAACTGAAGAATACTAAGGCATGTACAACTGAAAGACCATTAGTCTATAGGAAAAAGATTTCCACACAACAATCAACACAGAAGACTTCTATGACCTCTAAAGTTGTGTCTGTAGCAGACTCTCCTGCGTGTCTTCTAATCCTACTCAATTCTGTCAATATCCCCCTATATATAATATCAGATCCCACAGGTAGAGGGTTCAGCTCCCTAAACTGTCCATCGACTCCCCACTTCAGAGGCAATCACATGCTTTGGAATGTTTTACCTGCACATCTGATTGGCCTGGCATAAGTCAGGGTTCCCGCAACCTCCTCCTTAGATACAAATAATTTGCTAGAGGAATGCATAGAGCTTAGAATAACACATGCACTGGGTTATTATAAATTCTATTACTAGGACACAGAAGAGATGCATAGGATAAGGTCAGGAGAAGGGGCAGAGGCTCTATGCTCTCTCTGAGCATCGCCATGTGTTCAACAATCTGGAAGCTAACTAACATCTGTCTTTTGGGGAGGATTTTTTTGGTTTTTGTTTGCCAGTACTGGAGCTTGATTGAACTCAGGACCTTTCCCATTGGCTGGCTCTCTATTACTTGAGTCACACTTCTACTTCTGGCTTTTTGCTGGTTAATTAGAGATGAGTCTTTTCTGCCCAAGGCTGGCTTTAAACTGTGATCCTCGGATCTCAGCTTTCTGAATAGCTAGGAGCCAATGGTGCTGGGTTCTTTAACAAATTTTAAAGGTTCAGTGACTCAAATTGTAATTCTTGATATTCAAGAAGCAGAAATCAGGAAGATCACAGGCAGAGGCAGCCTAGGCAAAAATTACCAAGACTCCATCTCAACTAATAAGTGTGTGCCTATGATCCCAATTATATAGGAGGCATAAGTAAGAGGAAAGTACTCCAAAGCAGGACCCAGCCCCCTGGAAAAAAATAGCAATAATGAGACCTATCCAAAAAATAAAAAAACTTTTAAGGTTATCTTTTTATCCAGAAAGAAACTACAATGCAGAAAAGAAAATGTAATAAAGAAAAGCAACCTGTCAGGGCCTAACCTTCAGGCCAAATGAGCCACTTAAGCCTGAGTCTTAGCTTCATCCCCTACATCAGAACACCAACCTTTGTACCGCTTAACTCAAGAAGGTAGGATGATGTGGATCCCATAGTGTTCTCCAGCCAGCCTGAGCCTGTTATATGAATCACAGCCTTGCTTAGCCTTACCTCAGAGATAATAATTCTGAGGTTCCAGAGGGAGGAAGGAGAAGGGGGGAGTTGGAAGGGAAATTAATGGAAGAGAAGAGTAAGTGGAAAGGGAAAGTCAGGGTAGGACATGAAGAAAGAGAGAAAAAGGAAAGATCTCATTCAAACTACCTAGGCCAGACAGGTGGGTGTTCATCGCTAAAGCCCAGTGACATACAATCAACGTGTTAAACTTCTAGGTATACAGGATACAAGGGCATATACTTATGTATATCTTTAAGTGTATATCTTTATGTATATCTTTAAGTGAGTTATAAAACACTGATTTTTAAAATATCTGTATTTTCCAATTTAAAATTTTAAATAAGCAAAACAAGTGTATATATGTTGTGTATATATGTTGTATATATGTTGTATGTGTGTTATATATGTTATGTGTGTTGTGTATGGTACTGGAGATGGAACCCAAGGCTTCTTACATAACTAGGCAAGTACTCTATCACTGACAAAGGGTTATTTTTATAATAAAAATATGCTTTTACAGCTTTAATATTTCACAAAAGTCCAAAATGAACTTGCATTAAGGGGTATTTAAATTTACTAGTTCAAAATTTCAGGCTGGTTGTGTCATATACACTTGTTATCAAGAAGCATTCAAGAGGCTGAGTGAAGCAGGACAATTGTGAGTTTAAGGTCAATACAGACTCCCTAGCATGTTTCAAAAACAGTACAAAAGCATAGGCATTCATTCAAGTATATATGAGGACCTACTATAGCAATCCCATCTCCAGACTATTACTGCTTTTTGACCAGAGCAAGGCAAATAGTAATTCTTACTAAGAAAGTGGATGCAGTCTATTTGACAACTCTTGCTGGAAAAAAAATAAGTTTGAAAAAAATCAATGACAAGTCAAATTAACAAGCTTGAATACACACAGGCATTCAGCATGTGTTATTTTTACCACACAGCAAAATAAAATCCCCAAACTTTCAGTGGACTGGTCTCCAAGTGTTATCTCAGAATGCTCACTGCCAGCCTCCTGCCACTGCTCTGAACTTTTCATACTTTTTTTAACCTACAGCACTTTCTGCTTCAAAATCTTCTTTGATAATCTCTAAACAAAGAGTGTTTACTCCTCTCAAACAATGAAGTTTTACAAGGCCAGTCTCATTCGACATACCTTGGAGTTTTTGTTGTTATTGTTGTTTTTTAATTTGGATGAAACAGATGAATTCAAAACCATAAAGCCCTAATCCCTTGTGTCATTTCCCAGCATTATGATAAGATCATGGTGAAACAGATCTAAATGCAACATTATTATTCCCAACTGGTTATGATGCAAAATTGATCCATATAAACCTATACACTCAGGATTATTTTTTGTTGATAGCTTACAATATAATAGTCAGATCTGATGAAATATTGCAACTAGTACTTATTTTGTTACACAATAACTGCAATATAACAGTGAAGGAATGTAGTGCTTTCTACCTAGAACAACAAGCTACTTTCTAGAAATGGTCAAGTATAGGAGCTGGCTCAGTGGTGAAGCATTTGCCTAGTATGCACAAGGCCCTGGGTTTAATCACCAGCAGCACAAAAAAAAATCATAATAAATTAAAATGCTAAGTCTACAACCTGACAGCTACACATAAAACAAATATATTCCTTTACAGGAATTAGCTCTATATAAATCTAATACTTTAACAATTCTACTATATAAATGCATGATGGACACTTGTTAGTAAGATATCCTTGGGAAAAGAAGGATGATTAGCTAAAAATAAGGCTATTTTTATTTATTTATTATTAATTGTGAGAAGGCCATTTTTTAAACTAATGAAATATAAATTTAAATGAGATACTAGTTCTGACCCACTGCTTGGTAGAAATTTTCAAGTCTGGTGATACCTTTCAAGTTTAGTGCTTTCCTTTTTGGAAAGCAATTACAAAATGTCTATCAAAATATTAAGTACTCAGGCACTCCCACTGAAATTCTATAATGCTTATTACATTGCTAAAAAATTACATGAGCCACATTTCAATTAATGAAAATTTGGAAACTATCTAAGATTTCTTCTTTAAAGAACTGGCTATATATAGACTATCCAGCAGAAAGTTATGTAGTAATTTTTAAAATAAATGAAATTACATAAAAAGATATCCACAATAGATCAAAAACAGTAGACAACAGAGACAGAGTTTAGTGATCCCAGGACTCCAGAAGCTAAGGCAGGAGAGCATTGAGTTTGAAGCCAACCTGGGCTGCAAATGTGGTCTAATTTTTCTAAAAAAGGAAAAATAAATAAATTTCTATACTATGCTATTCATCTTTCTGTCCAACCGATACTGTTATTAGAGAAAACCAAAGAATCTACATTTGTAATCCTAGCTATCTGTGATTCTGAAGTCATGGAGAACAGGATATGAGACTGGCCAGGGCAAAAGTTTCAAGAGACCCCCATCTTAACAAATAAAGAGCTGGGTGTGATTCAAGCTTGTAATCCCAGCAATGCAGGAAACATTTGCTTTTGTATTTGATTTTGGTACCTTGCATCTTGTACATACATTTATCTAATTTGGGGAGAGGAAGGGGAATAACAAAATGCTGAAACAAGGACACAGGATGACCCATTGCAACAATGATACTCACAAGACACTATGTTGGAAATGAACTTTACAACTTCGGAAGGTGGGGGGAGAGGAGTGGAGGAGGTGGGGGAGAGAAGGGATAGTAGGAGAAAAACAAAGGAGGGGGTAACAATGTTGGACATAGGTAAAAATAAAACTCAACCTCATATAACCTACTTTCTAGAAATGGTCAAGTATAGGAGCATAGCTCAGTGGTAAAGCATTTGACTAGCATGCACAAGGCCCTGAGTTTAATCACCAGCACCACAAAAAAATCATAATTAATTAAAATGCTAAGTCCACAATTGACAACCTTGTAATTGTTACCATTGGTTCAATACCTCTAACTTCAGTCTTCTTTGCTGCAATAGAAACTGAGTTCTTGTTCATTCAATAGCTTGATATTAAGGTCTGAGATGGACTGAGACTGTCAGATATGGTATTCAAAGTCAAAATCAGCAGACTAGGACAGGCTGAAGGCATGGCTCAAGTGGTAGAGACTAAGTTAAAAATGCAAGACATAAAACATTCCTTATAATCACAAATTATAATACATACATATATACATATATACATGTATGCCCAAACATGCTCACAGAAACATACATTTATAATATAGGGAGAAAATGGTTGCTTTTTCTCCTATTTTTCTGTATTTCCCTTATCTCACTGTAAATGCTTTCTTTCTTTTTGTTTTTGTTTGTTTTTATGCCAGTACTGGGGCTTAAGCTCAGGGTCTCATGCTCTCACTCAGCTTTTTCTATTCATAGCTGGCATTTTACCACTTGAGCCATGCCTCTAGTCCAGCATTTGTGGGGGAGGAGGACTGGTTAATTGTAGATAGAATCTCTTGAACTTTTCTACCTGTGCTAGCTTTGAATTCTAGTCCTCCATGTCTCAGCCTCCTGCATAGCTAGGATTACAGGTATGGGCCAGAAGTGCCCAGCTATCTGTTCTTTGTTGTTGTTGTTGTTGTTGCTTTTATAACGAGTATAAATGACTCTTGCAATCATGTGCTTTTTGAAAAAGTCAAAATTGTCCTCAGACACACTATGGAGCTAACCCAGTCTTACTCAGACAGGATCTGACCCATCTCAGTTAGGAAAGCAAAATTTCTGCAAACGTAGTACTAAAAACATAGTTTTTAGTAGTCCATAATTCTATGAGGAAGAATCTTACTCACCTGCTTACTCACCTGATACTAGAGGAATCCAATACCTACCTCAGCAAGCCCACAATCTTTAACCAACTCCTTTTGGAAGAGGCTCTACTAGCCTGGGTCACGGTGGGGGCCCCAGTCACAGGAGATTGTGACTGAACATTAAAAATCATTAGCCCGTGTCCCATACTGAAGCTCAGGAGAACCTTTTGTAAAGTAGCTTACAAATTTTTGTAAATGCAATAATTTAAATATTTTAATTTTTGTTTTTTATTTTCCTTTTTTTTGGGCGGGGCGGGGGGAGAGCTGGGAAAGAGTTTAAATATTTTGAGGAAATGCTCTCACATCAGGTGCTGGGGCAGATCCTAGGAAACAGAAAGCTGTAAAGTGAACCACTTAAAATCATTCCAGCCTGGGTGCTGGTGGCTGATGCCTATCATCCTAGCTACTCAGGAGGCTGAGATCTGAGGATCACTGTTCAAAGCCAGCTCCAACAGACAATACTTCAAAGACTTATCTCCAATTAGCTGGCAAAAAAAACAGAAATAAAAATGTGGCTCACATAACTGAGCACAACCATTATTGAAAAAGTTGAGGGAGAGTATGAGGCTGGAGTTCAAGCCCTAGTACAAGCAAAAAACAAAAAAAGAAAAAACAAAAAAGAAGTGTTTTCAAGTATTTTCCATAGAAAATGGTTAATATTTTCATCTTATAAACATTTGGTTAAAAATATAAACACTGGCTCTGAATAGAATAAACAAGTAATATAGGAAAAGACAGATAAAATGTCATTCTGAAAGAGTCTAAATGATTAAACGACAAATAGTTTAGCTACTGGTTTCAAGTCGTTTAAAGAGTTATAAAATGAAAATTATATGATGACTTCGGAACGCAAAGTAATTAAAATTCACTGAATGTACTATTTACAGATCATACCTGTGTATATATATTTATATATATATATATGTATGTATATATATCATATATCATATATATCGTCACCTGTTTTCTCCCTAAAACCTTTTCTCTGGACTGCCTAAAAACTACCTAAACTAGATCCCACTATATGATTCCATGCTTCCTGTTATTAATTTTGGCCTAGGAAGAAACGAGGGTTTCAGAATTTTCCACAAATTTACCATACCAAAAAGCTTTGTGCTTTTTTTGCTCTGCTGGGGGTGGTCAAACCAAATGCCTCAAAACATAGTTTTAAGATTTTAAAATAAGCACCTCAAAGCATAATTATGTTCTGGTTGAAGATCTAAAGGCAAAATGAAGAATCTTTTAAATAAAAAAATAGTTGCTCGATCACAAACAAGGCCATTCTAAAGCTACCAGCACAACTATGTTTATCGCAGCTTTATTTACCATAGCTAACAACCCAGATGCCCCTTAGTACATGAATGGATCAAGAAAATGTGACATATATATATATATATATATATATATATATATATATATATATAGGAACTTTATGCCTCCATCATAAAGAAAGAATGACACCACCACATTTGTTAGGAAATGGAAAGACTTGGAAAAAATATATATTAAGTGAAGTAAGCCAGGCCCAAAGAAACATAGGTCCCATGGTTTCCCTTATCTGCAATAACTAGTATAAGTCTGGGACAAGCAGAAGAGATCTAAAGCTATATGACCATATAACCTGATGCTATGCAAAATGAACCCCAAGAGACACAAGAGGTTTTATCTTTGTTGCTGTTCTTTTTAATGTACTTATAATGTACTATGTATTTTTTTGTTTCTTTGTATGTTCTTCCCCCATGGTACATAATCCCTGTTGTCACTGTATTTGATTCTGATGTCCTGCATCTTGTATATATATTTTTCTAATTTGGGGAGGGGAAGGGAAACAACAAAATGCTGAAATAAGGATATAGGATGATCCACTGTAACAATGACAAGTACCAGACAGTATGTTGAAAACAAACTTTACAATTTTGCGGAGGTGGGGGGAGGGGGAGTTGGAGGGAGGAGTTGGGGAGGTGGAGAGGAAAGGGATGGTGGGGGGGAAATAAAGAAGGGTGTAACAATGCTCAATAGGAAATGAACTCATAACCTTGCTCATGTAACTGTAACACCTGTATACAGTATCTTTACAATAAAAAATAGTTGCTATGGTCAATATCTAATTATCATGTAACTTTCACACATAATAAAACCCTTTTCACAAAATTTCTTTTGTTTTAAAGATTTTTTTATTTTTATTTTTTGTTATCGGTCATAGGGCTTGGAACCAGGGCCTGGACACAGTCCCTGAGCTTCTTTGCTCAAGCAAGAGTAGTGTTCTTACTACTTTTATCCATAGTACTATTTCTAGTTTTCTGGTAGTTAACCAGAGATATGAGTCTCATGGACTTTTCTGCCCAGGCTGGCTTTGAACTATAATCCTCAGATCTCAGCCTCCTGAGTAGCTAGGATTACTAGCACTAGTGTCTGACTAAGATTTAAAAAAAAAAAATGAGCACCAAAGAAAATCTTATAGGAGGCAAAGTACTTATGAAAATGCTGCTTCAAACTAGAAGAATGCCTTCAAAACTACTTTTTAAAGTTTTAAAAAAAAATTTTTTTATGGTACTGGGGTTTAAAATCAGGGTTTTAAAACATGCCTCCAGCCCTGATTTTTTGTTAGTTATTTTTGAGATTAGAGTCTTGCTTCCTGTCAGTGTGTATGCCTGGGGGGGTGGGGGATCCAACTGTTAAGTTTTCCTGTGGTAGCTGGGATAACAGGTTCATGCCTGTTATCTCTTTTGAGATAATAGGCTCTAACAGGTTCTCTCTCTCTCTCTCTTTTAGAAAACAGCTCTCTTTTGAGACAGGGTCTCAACCCTGGTCTGAGCAGGGTTGGACTCAAACCACAATTCTCCCAATCTTAACCTTCGAAGTAGTGAGGATTATAGGCATGTGCCACTGGCGTCTAGCAAAAGTACTTATGTTTTACATCTGACTACTCAAGAAAGATACCACACAGACCACCAACCAGTGCCACTGGGAAATATTACTAAAAGACACCCTTTTTACAAAATGTCATACTGCCCTACTTTTGAATACAACTAACCTTTAGTTGAACAAAAGTTACATTTACTTGCTTAAGAAAGTCACCTTTATTTTATAGGAACACTTTCAAAGTATTAACAAATAAGAAACCGGCTTAAAAATTAAATAAAGCAAACTGGGTGCTGGTGACTCACAACTGCAATCCTAACTACTCATGAGTTTGAGTCTGAGGATCGTGGTTCAGAGCCAACCAGGCAGGAAAGTCAATGAGACTCTTATCTCCAATTAACTACTCAAAAGAGAGAAGGGGAAGGGGGGAGCTGGAAGTAGAGCTATAGCTCAAGTGGTAGAGTGCTAGCCTTGAGCAAAAAGAAGATCAAGGACAGTGCCCAAGCCTTGAATTCAGGCCACAGGACTGGCACAAAACATAAAATAAATTAAATAAATAAAAGCAGAGACTGAGAATACAGTTCAATGGTGGAACACTTGCCCAGCATGTTCCAGGTTATTGGTTTGATCCCTAGCATCACAAAAGTATGATATACAACTAAAAGGGGCTGGGCGCTAGTGGCTCATGCCTCTAATCCTAGCTACTCAGGAGGCTGAGCTGTGAGGATCCTGGTTCAAAGCCAGCCTAGGCAGAAAAGTCCGTGAGACTCTTATCTCCAATTAAACACCAGAAAACCAGAAGTGGCACTGTGGCTGAAGTGTTAGAGGGCTCACCTTGTGCTGAAGAGCTCAGGGACAGTACTCAGGCCAAGTTCAGGCCCCACGACCAAAATCGAAAAACAAAAACAAAACCTAAAAGGGAGCCTAGCGCCCATGTAATCTTAGCTACTCAGGAGGCTGATATTTGAGAATCTCAGTTCAAAGCTAGCCAGGGCAGGAAAATCCAAGAGATTCTTATCTCCAATTAACCACCAAAAAGCTGAAAGTGAAGTTGTGGCTAAAGTGGAAGAGTGACGACTTAAAGCACAAAAGCTCAAGGACAGCATCTGGGCTCTGAATTGAAGCCCCAGAATAGGCACCAAAATTATTTAGTTAATTAATATATAATTGAATTAATTAAATAGGAGGAAAGTATCATATCTGTCCAACTTGCATATCAGAAAATATGTGCTCCACAGAGGATTACAAAATACCCTGAAAATATGAAGCAACAAGACCTAAAAATCACCACTTCCTCTACTCACCTTGACTCCTGGACAGTGTGACAAATATATGTACCCAGATATTTCCCCAGCCCCTCAACACCGAGAGCCACAGAAGCCTCCCCTGTGGATAAGCTGGTCCCAGCCCCTCTGCATTTGCACTGACCTGCTGGGAACTCATTTCCTCAGTTCCATTCAAGACCCTCAGTGGAAATTCTCCCTCCTTTGGCTGGGGAGAGTCTTTCTTCTCCGAAGACACTGGTTTGGCCAAACCCCTAGCCCCGGAATTCTTCCTGAAGGACCACCGCTTGTGGACCGACAGCAAAGTCACCTGTGGATCACTCAGAGTTGCCAGGAAGGTTGGCTCAGGGTTCTGGGACCCCTTATCTTCAGCTTTCTCCATCACCAGGTCCATGGTCACAATCACAGTCACAGCCACACCTTCCCTACCCACTAAAGCACTTCAAACTTCAGCAGACTCTGGTTGTACTAACAGGAAATGCTTTAAAAGTATTCTCCTTGATAGCAGAGGAAGGCACCCTGTGCAAGTGAGCTGGTGAGTATTCAGTCTGGCAGGCAGCCCCAGGAACTTAGGCAGGCTGCACACCACTGTGTACCTATTTGCTTTGTTTATCTATACCCGACCCACCAATCGCAGCCTCTCACTCAGAACACTGCAGGCAGCTCTGTGGCCCTCTGCACACGGCCCAGCCCCGCCTGCATCCAAACATGTGTCCATGAACCAGCACCTAATCGTCTTCCAGAGCTACACACACTTTCCTTTGGGTCCTGTATACAGCCAGAAATCTGGCCCAGAGGCAAGGCAGATAGGCTCTTTCCTTTGATTACCAAACTGCAAGGGTGTTCTTGGAATGACTTCAGCAGCCTCTTCCATAGCTCCAAGGCTGGCTGGGTGCAGAGTACTCTGTAAGAGAAGTATTTCCTAGGCAACATGACTTGCATTTCCAAGAAGGTGTAAGAAAGCTCCATGTTTCCCACAGCTTTGTTTTCCTCTGGACCAAAGGCTTGACTTCAGGAAGAGCTGACTGCACAAACTTACTGCTAACAAGGCTCATTTGCCTTTTATACGTGGCACAAACTGCCAGGAACTAATCCACAATTCAGGCTTCTCAGGCTACCTGCTGTTCCACAGGAGGATTAGTCCAAGGAGACACACAACAGTGTGGTAATCCAGGCAGTCGCCTGCTCTGTCAGGCAGCACAGCCTCCCTCCCCACCCCCACCCCACCCGTTCAGACCTCATCCCCCCAGGGGAGAGACAGCTCTGTCAGCCTCTAATCCATAGCACCTACTGCTGCCAGTGAGTGTGAATCAAGTTGGGGGTAGAATAGCCCCTCTGTGCCCCTCTAATGCCCCCCCCAAACTGAATTACTACCTCAGGCTCAATGGGACAGCTGTCCAACATGGACATTTAGAATTCACGCCTTCTGCTAAGGTCATTAGGGTCACTGTGAATTCTTCTGCCTTATGAATTGCCCACAATGACCTTCCTTACCATTAAAATTGTTGTCACTACCCCCAAAAATTTGGGACCCAGAGTCTGTTCTTGGGGTTGGGGTACAGCTCAGTGGTAGAACACCTGCTCAGGATGTTCTACACTCTAAGTTCCATCCCAACATAGCAATTTTAAAAAAATGTGGCAAGATAGGTGAGGAGACAGGGAAATCAGATTATTTTTAATGAATATTATAAATGCTAGGTTAGAAGTTGAAATCAGGGAGCATTGAAAAAATTAGTTAAGCATCCCTCTTTTTAAATTAGTAGGATTTGAGAGATCTAGAAGGTCTACTTTTGCTCTCTTTTTTTTTGTTTTTTGGGTCTTTTTTAAAATTGTTATTATACAAGTGATATACAGAGGGGTTACATTTGTATAAGTCAGGTGAAGAGTACATTTCTTTTTGGTTAATGTCACCCCTTCCCTCACTCTCTTCCAGTCTTTCCCTCCTAGCCTCACAAGATTTATAGTTCATCTTTCACATAGTGCCTAGTGAGTACCACCACTGCTTTGTCCCTCCATTTCTGTGTCCTCCCTCTTACCCCAGAAAGATAAATGAACAAATGAAATGAAAACCATCAACAAAGAAAAAATTTCTTGTTCCCATTTCCTGGAGTTCATTTTGATAAATATTTTATATGATCAGATGCCTCTCTTTAGAAATGGTAAAATTTTGGCAATTCTGCAAATGGGTACAGACAGAGATGATAGGCTTATCTGAGGAAAGGAAGGCCTAAGGTTCACTCTGTTTTGGGTAGGCCCAAAACATTTTCCACATTTTAGAACAGTAGCATCCATCCTTGTCACTCAGATCATTATTAAATGGTTGGGGGTTGCTAGAAAACATGACCACCTGTATTTCCCCAGCTCAGACAAAATAAAGGCAGTAGATTACAGCTGCCATTTTGATTTTTTTAACTTCCATTTCCTGCATGGGAAGCAGGAAACATTTCTCTCTCTTTTTCTGTTCCTCCCTACTTTCACTCTGTTATATTAAAATAAATCCTTGCTAAAACTTTTACCTTGTGAGACTCTTCTTTGTGAGTGCTTTTCATGAGTGGATCTCAAGGACCTGAGATTTTGCATGACAGCTGGAAAGCCATGGAAAGCCTTCATCCCTACACCAATGAAAACGTATAAACAAGAAGTCTGCTCTCTTTAATGGAAGGCAGTACCACCTTTGGTCCATTCACACAGCCCTTTTAGACTTCACTGGTCTTCTGCACATGGAGGCAGGATGGCCTCACACACTGAAGATTCTATCTTTAATCAGATATATACAAAATTATAGCAATTTTTATTGAAAATCCTCACCTAGAAGTGCTGCCTTTTAAAATATGAATTATTAAGCTAGGCTTATAGACTCATTCTTATAATCGGGCTGAGATCTGAGGATCACAGTCCAAAGATATCCTGGGCAAGAAAGTCCTTAAGACTGATCTGCAACTAGCCACCAAAGAATGGGAACTGAAGCTGTGGCTCAAATGACACAGCACCACACAGCTAAGGGACATGTGGCACGTGCCTGTAATCCTAGCTACTCGGAAGTCTGAGATCTAAGGATTGTGGTTCCAAGCCAGGAAAGTCCCTAAGATTCTTGTTTCCAATTAACCACCAAAAAGGGGGGGAAAAAGCTGGAAGGAGAGCTGTGGCGCAAGTGGTAGAGTGTTAGGCTTGAGCAAAAAAAGATCAAGGATAGCACCCAGGCCATGAGTTCAAGCCCCAGAACCAAAGAAAAAGAAATAAAAAAGAAAACGGAAAGCTAAGGAACAGCATATAGGCCTTGACTTCAATCCCAGTAGTGGCATAAAAATTATAAAATTTATAAAATTTAAAAATATGTGTTATTCAACCTTTTAAATTTCTCCTTGTTGAATTGGGATGAATACAGATGCTTCTGCACTTTAGCAATGGCTGTAAGGATTCAGCTCAGCCTGACTGTACCCATCTTAAGTCATAACCACAACCATTGTCCCTGAGTAACACTGGCCAGTTATCCACCAATAGTCCCCACCCCACCCCCAATACAACAAACAGACAAAAAAAATAGACAAAACCATTAGTGTGGTATGTAAAGCATTTCAACTGACCTCTGGCTAATGTGCCAACTTTTCTGACACTACCTTGAGATAAACCAGGTACATTCCAACTTGAATGAAGTAACTTTTTTCCTGACTATAGTGTGCACGCACGCTCACATGTGTGTGTGCATATGTGTGTGTGTGGTAGTTGGGGTTGAACTCAGAGCTTCACATATGTAGACAAGCATTCTACCATTGACACCCCCAGCTACACCCTCAGCTCCTGTCTTAAAAGAATCCTTCTCCTCCAAATTACAAGGATTCACTGGTTTTGCTCCCACCCATAACTACTCTTTTGTAAATCCTTAATGAACTGCACACTGTTCAATCCTGGGTTTGTCTGCCAGGTTCACCAGGTTTTTGTAGTTGGTTTTAATATCAATACTAATAAGAAAATGTATACTTAAATCTTATATCCCCAATGTTTTTACCTTTAAGAACTATGGAAAATTTAAATACTTTTCTGTCTAAACTATTTCTCCTAGTTGGTTGCTCTGAAATGGAACATAGCCAGAATAGTTTACGAGGTCCAGGTTAGAAAGGACAGGAAGGCTGAACTTTGTTCTATAGATAGTGAAGAATCATCAAAATTTTCTCTTCCCTCTCCCTCCCTCCCCTCCACCCTTCTCTTTCTCAGTACATGGAGTTAGAACCCAGGGCTTCAGGCATGCATGCTCAAAAAGTGTTCCACCATTAAGCTATATACCCCAGACCCATCAGGAGTCTTCAAGTAGAGGACTCACAACATTATATTTGTGATCTAGAAATACAGTTCTAGATGGAAGAAGAATGAAGACTCAAAAGAGGGGGACATTATAGGGCTTATAGGTGGCAGAGGAAATAATTAGCAGAGTGGATTACACAAATGAAGAGGCCTGTCTGGCTCAGTGACCAGTTGATCACAGTAGGCAATACAAATGGGACCTGAAGATGACAGTGCCATATCTGATTTGAGACTGGGAACATGGTGATGAGTGAACCAAGATGAGAAGGGATGGTGGGAAGAAAGCAGAAAACAGTAAATTCTCCTTTGTACCTATGGAATCTAAGGGACCTGCTGGGCAGCCTTGGTATGTGCTATTTTCCTGGACTAGAGGATCAAGTTGAAACTCTTTTTTTTTTTTTTTTCCTTTCTAATTGGTCACGGGGCCTGAACTCTGGCCTGGGTACTGTCTCTCAGCTCTTCGGCTCAAGGCAAGCACTCTACCACTTGCGTCATACCTGGCCTTTTCTGTTTATGTGGTGCTGAGGAATCGAACCCAGGGCCTCAGGCATGCAAGGCAAGCGCTATACCATTGAGCCACCTTCCCAGCCCCAAGTGCAAACTCTTCATTCTTGAACCTTTCCCCTTTAAATCTGACCCCAGTCTTCCTGTCCCACAAATCCCACCTATTCCTCCTGATCCTTTAGGCACTGACTCTGGGTGGAATCAGTGGTACTAGGGCTTAAACTCCGGGCCTGAAAGCTTTCCTGAGTTCTTTTGCTCAAAGCTAGCACTCTATCACTTGAGTCACAGCTCTACTTCCAGCTATTTGTGGTTATTTTGAGAGAAGAGTCTCAGACTCCCTGCCTGAGCTTGCTTCAAACTGTGATCCTCAGATCTCAGCCCCCTGAGTAGCTACGATTACAGGCATGAGACACCAAGCACCCAGCATTGTCCTAAGTAGTTCATTCTTGCCTTCTTCTACTCTCATTTGCTGAACTCCCAATCTTTTCTTTTCTTTTCTTTTTTTTTTTTGCAGCCTTTCTCAGTCCATCATTGCCTAGCAAGTGCTTAGCTGCTAGAACACAAGGATCTTGCCTACAGATTTAATCCAGTGGACAAATGCTAGAAGTTAGGTATTTCTATTTAAATAAATGTTTAACTACCTTTAAATAAATGAGTTGAGTCACATAGATTAGAACATGTTTTCTACCCAGAATTACTTCTTCTCTGTCCCCTTCAGGCCAATGCAAGGGGAAAATTGTTCCCTCACACATTCCTTCTAGAAGGCCAGGTCTTCAAGTGTCTCCTTGCACTATATTATTTTGGTTCTCACATGCACAAAGTTCACATGCCATTTTCCAAAATAAAATTCATCTTATTTGCCTCCTAGGCACCTTTACAATCTTGTAAATCATTCTTGTACTTCAAGTATGAAAATTGCTTTGGTATCCTAAACAATTCTTTTGCAATATGAGAAGCCCAGGCCTAAAGGCAGATGGACAGCTCAGGTTTCCAAGAACCTCCAGGACAAAGCACGCTGCTTGGAGGAGGGGCATCTGACTAACATATTTCAGTGCTCACAAAGAATCTATATATCCCAGCTAGAGGCTCCCAGTGGGGTGAGCTTCCCAGAAACACTCTGGGGCAGGTCAGGCCAGCCCTTCCCAGGTAGTAAGAGTCAGGATCCAGTGACAAGACAGA
This sequence comes from Dipodomys ordii, assembly GCF_000151885.1. Taxonomy (NCBI): domain Eukaryota; kingdom Metazoa; phylum Chordata; class Mammalia; order Rodentia; family Heteromyidae; genus Dipodomys; species Dipodomys ordii. Next base: position 398,179 of record NW_012267413.1, on the reverse strand, counting down.
ATGGCAGAACTCAACTAAGCTTGCATGCTTGAAGCTTCCCACACAAATGTCAAATGTGTTCACAGCATAAGATTCCATCAGAGCCTAAGACACAGTCTGCATTAGGAGAGAAGAGCAATGGAGTGTAACATTAAAAAGTATTAAAAAAAACATTTAAACCCCAAGTACCCAGGTTGGGGAGGAATGAGCTGGTCAAAGCCCCCTTGGTTCACACCACTGCATAAGGAAGCTGGTGATTTCCCAGACCAAACTCCCTAGTTCAGCTTTTATAGCTTATTAATGATAAACAGAAACAAACCATAAGCAAACTCACTGAAGAAAGTATTCTAATAATCAAAGGCAATGTTTTAATTTCACAATTTATTATGTGCATGCACCTTCAACTTCTTGGTTGCCCTCATCACCTGACACCCACATGAAAAACTCCACTAATGTACACTTTACGTTCTAATGGTCTCTTTCCCAATGCCTAGCTCTTCACGGTTGACAAAGAATGAGCTAAAACTATGAGCAGGCAGCTGACTAGGCATTGATTCTTACTTCTATCCTGGAGAGGTCTTTTGCCACCAAGTGGTTGTTCAATTCCTTGCTGAATTCTCAGCACTACAACAGTGCTTGATGCTAAGAGGTTCTCAATACTTGCAGAACAAGTGAATGACAGAAAATGTGGGACAAAAACAACTTATATGTTTACTTACTGAAAAAATGGACTCCTAAAGTTTCAGACAAATATTGAACTTAAGAAGGTATCAGGTCCTTCCTTCTTCCTTACTGGTCCCTGTATCCTTCCAAGCCCAGAGTCTCAGCTCAAGTCATTTCCTGGTCTCAGAGACCTAACAGAGTAGAATGACTGAGAGGCCACAGAAAGAGCTCATGGCCCATCCACAAAGGCCAAGTATTCCTGACTTCAGCCAACTTTTCAAATGTCCTGGGGATACAGTTGGAAATTTTTTGTTTCTGTTTTTGCGTGTGTGTGTGTGTGTGTGTGTGTGTGTGTGTGTGTGTGTGTGTGGCTGGAGCACAGTTCCTGAACTTTTGTGTTCAAGGCTAGAGCACCATCACTTGACACAGCTCCACCACCAGCTTTTTGGTGGTTAAATGGAGCAGATAAGACTTTCCTGTTTGAGCTGGCTTGGACCTGCAAGCCTCAAATCTCAGCCTTCTGAATAGCTTGGATTACAGGCAAGCGCCACCAGAACCTGGCAATATTTAGAATTATATGCAATAAAATTCAGGTGGGCCAGTTATACAATGGATAACGGGTCTAACTATGAATTATATGCAATAAAATCTTCCATACTTCACTACTGCCCTGAATTTCCTGTTTCAAACAGTTAAATAGAACATAATTCTAACTGATATAACTCTCAAATGCACTGGAGGGGTAGGAATTACTAGCATGAAGTATAAGCTCTATGGACTGGTGAAAATTGAAATTTAGTGAGAACAATGAAATTTGACATATCTTCTCATCTTTATATTCCCAAGTCAGTGAGCTGGCAGCTATATTCCAAGCAGGTACAGCCTGGAGCACAGGAATCCTTACTCCCATCCCCACGCCCTCCCCCAGCCCCCAGTTCCCAGATACAGGCCTCTCTCCCCAGGAGAGTTAAGTCCTCAGTTTTTTAACCTGTCTGATGCTGAATCTAAGTACCAGACAAATGCAGCTAAGAAGTGATGGCTCCCTTGTTCTACCTATCACTCACTGTTCATATGCAACAAAAGTTCCACCTTGGACCCAGTGCACAAAGATCTCTAAGGCTCCACTGCCCCTAGCCCTAGTTCACAGGGCAGTAGTTTCATACGAGGAAGCTTATCAGAACTTAGGCCCAAAGCTCTCCTTGGGATTCTAAGTTCCTAATGCCTTCAGACTCCCTCAGAGAGAAGCCCAGGTACAAACCCTCAGCTTAGGAATTCTGCCTACAGGGAAAAACCAGGCAGGTAAAGCAAATGTTTCTAATCTTTCTCTAAGGTACTGGGCTCATTTGCAATAAATGTTGAGCTGTTCAAAATATCAGGTAACTTCTTTATAGAAACTGATACTGAAATTTCTTATTTTGGTTTTTAAAAAAATTTTTTATTGTGAAAATACCGTACAGAGGGGTTACAATTACATGGGCAAGGTAATGAGTACATTTCTTATCAAGCATTGTTGCCTCCTCCTTTGCCTCCCCTTCCCATCCCTTCCCATCTGCCTACCCCCCTCCACCCGCCCCCTCTCTCCAGCAAAAGCTGTAAAGTTCTTTTTCAACATAACGTTTTGTACTTCTCATTGTTGCAATAGGTCCACCTGTGATACTGAATAACCAGTATCCAGAATAACCAAGATAATCTTAAAAGGGAACAATACAGAAGAATTGAGTTTCCTCAGTTTCAAAACTTACTACAAAGCAATGATGACAGTGATGGTAATATCTTAAAACAGACTGATTCAAAATAGCAAACATATCTTAAAATAGGTGTTTTTTTTTCAGGGCTGGGGATCTCAAGCATGCTAGGGAGGCACTCTGCCACCAGTGAGCTATATCTCCAGCCCCCAAGTAAGACTAACACCTAGGGGAGCAAATATTAAATCTTTTATTTTCTGAGTACTGGAATAAACCCGGGAGCTGTGTGCATGAAGAACATATATCTTATCCTTAAGCTACACCCCACCCCAAAATTAAGTTGTAATGCTTGAGAAGGATCTTTGACGTTATGTCTACCTTCTGGCACACTGGGTTTGGAGTGTGCTTAGCTTAGTTCGGGAGTGCCCCAGTCAGTCAGTCCCACCTCCACATCGCCACCTAGAGGTTCTCTCCACCTAAGGCTCTCTGGGATGGCCCTGAAGGCCATCCTTTGATCTAGGTAGAGGTATCATGAGTCTAGCACCCTTGCACTCAGCACACCTACTGTTAGCACCACAGGAACAGTGCCAAAGTTTCCAGCCTGGACCCTTCCTAAGTGGCAGGAGGAGGTACACCTGAGCACTTGAGCTCACTTAAGCTAGTGCTGGCATGTCCAAGAAGCATTACACTGGAATACATAGAGTAGAGATTTTAGGTTGCCCTGGGTAACTAACCCCAATGACCCAAAGGTTCCTTGGGCTCCTGATTCTGGAACTTTCTACCCTCAAAGCCAGGTCTCTCAAGGACTATAGAGGGAGTGGCAGCCTGAAATGCCTTCAGGATCTTTCTACCACAATCTGGAATTGTATCTGGCTTCCTTCCACCCAGGCTAATCTCCTCATCAAATGTTTATTGGCCATACTGTTAGTATTTTCGCTCAAGCACACCTTTTTATTCTTCTCAGCCTAGTCAGGCTGAGAACTTTCCATTTAAGTTCTGTTTCCTCTTCTAGATTTTACAATAAGCAATCAAGAGAAACTATCAACACCCTGCACACATTGTTTAAGAATTTGTTCAGGCAGATTTCTTTTTTTTTTTTTTTTTGGTCCGGTCGTGGGGCCTGAACTCTGGGCCTGGGCGCTGTCCCTCAGCTCTTCAGTTCAAGGCTAGCGCTCTACCACTTGAGCCACAGCGCCACTTCCGGCTTTTTTCTTTTTTCTTATGTGGTGCTGAGGAATCGAACCCAGGGCCTCAGGCATGCAAGGCAAGCGCTCTACCACTGAGCCACCTTTCCAGCCCCAGCCAGATTTCTTAACTCACAGTTTCACCTTCCACAAAGCACTGGTGTAAGAGATACCTAAAGCTGCTTTTGCTGGGTCCATAAATTAACTAGAAGTAGAATGAACAAGGAGGCACCAGCCTTCATTTTGTACCTGTGTCCTTTGATCTGAGTCATTCTTTCCTGAAATCACTTTGCTATCACTTTGGGCTCCAGGAAGGACAGGATTTACTGATAAGCAACTTGTGACACTAGTCAAACCGCCACCTAGACAGGCAATGCCTCCCCCACCCTGCTCTCATATTGAGGTTTGAACTTATGGTCTCCAGCTTGCTCGACAGGCACTCTACCACGTTAGCTACACTGCAGCCTTCTTATCATCTTATGGCACGTGGCAAAATGCCACAATGGAAGAGAACAGCCAAAAGTTCAAGACAGACCACTCACCAAGTAACAGGGACTAAATTGTTCTCACCTCCCCCAAGTAAAGAAGGGATCATTTCTCTGGCACCTCCTCCAGAGTAAAAGACTGAGATAAATGTGAACCAGGCCTTTCCCAGAGACTGGGAATGTTTAATCATTATGCATACCTCCCTCCCTCTTTTCAAGTTCTTTGTTTAAAAAACTTAAAAGCCCAAGTCCAGTACAGACTGCTGAACCTGTACTGAAATGCTAGTTTTACTGTGTTACTTTATTCCACATATAGGAGCAAGTGGTGGGACTGAACAATTTTCCTAGGACATAGACAGAGGTCACCTATGTTTTCTGCCCCATTGTAATGAGGATGGCCTTCCTCCAGTCTCCAATATGTACTTCTTTTTTTTGGGGGGGGGGTCCAGTCATAAGGCCTGAACTCTGGGCCAGGGCGCTGTCCCTCAGCTCTTCAGCTCAAGGCTAGCTCTCTACCACTTGAGCCACAGCTTCACTTCTGGCTTTTTTCTTTTTTCTTATGTGGTGCTGAGGAATTGAACCCAGGGCCTCAGGCATGCAAGGCAAGCGCTCTACCACTGAGTTACCTTCCCAGCCCCTCCAACATGTACTTCTTACTTCTGTCTCCATCTACCACTAACTGGGTTATGACCATTGGTAATTTGTAAGAAGATTCAGGCTGTGTCTACACTCATTCCAAGTCCTCACCCTGAACATTGTTTACAGCAATCTCGGCCTTTTCTCCTCCACATTCTTCCAGCTTCCACTAAGGTCCTTATTATACTTGTTATACTTCTCAGAATACCTGTTGCATTTATTATATCTCTCAGCACCAACCTTGGTCTATTTGTACAGTTATCACAAAGTAACAAAGAATAGGTAACTTGTAAAAATAGAATTTTATTTCTCACAGTTCTGGGAGGTAGGAAGTCCAAGGTCAAGGCACCAGCAGGTCAGTCAGCCTCTGGTAAGGGCTACTCTCTGGTAAGATGGCACCTTGTTGCTGTGTTCTCCCTAGAGTAGGAATCATATCCTCACTGGTGGAAAGGAAAGAAGGAAGAGAAAGGGGAAAACACTCTCCATCATTAGGTTTTATTTATTTGTTTGTTTGTTTTTTGTTTGTTGTTTTTTTGGGGGGGTCCAGTCGTGGGGCCTGAACTCTGGGCCTGGGCGCTGTCCCTCAGCTCTTCAGCTCAAGGCTAGTGCTCTACCACTTGAGCCACAGCGCCACTTCCAGCTTTTTTCTTTTTGCTTACGTGGTGCTAAGGAATCGACCTCAGGGCATACAAAGCAAGCGCTCTACCACTGAGCCACCTTCCCAGCCTCTAGTTGCTTATTTTTGATAGTACTTAGGATTTCATGCTTTACTTTTTGGATAGAGTCTAAGGCTTTTTCTCAGAGCCTTTCTTAAACCACAATCCTTCATGCTACCCTTTCCTCCCACTAGCTGAGATTACAGATACATTTATTGGTTGTGATAGAGTATTGGTAACTTCTTGCACAGACTGGTCTCCATGATCTTGCTAATCTCCATCTGCTGAAAGTGTCCTCATAAAAGGACACCTGCTGGCCACCAATGGCTCACATCCTGGCTACTCAGGAGGCTGAGATCTGAGGATCACAGCTCAAATCCTGCCCAGGAAGGAAAGGCTTATTAACTTATCTTCAATTAACTATCAAAAGAAGCCAGAAGTGGAGCTGTGGCTCAAGTGGTAGAGGGCTAGCCTTGAACACAAAAGCTCAGGGACAGCACCTAGGCCTTGAATTCAAGCTACAGGTCTGGCAAATAATAAGAATAACAATAAGAATAAGGAAAAAATTTCAAAAAATAAAAAGGATACCTAATCTCATTCACAAGAGTTCCACATTCATAGTTCAATCACAGGCCACAGCTCTTGCTAATGTTGCATCGGATTAAGCATCAATGTTAATTTGAAAGGACAAAACAGTTAAAACCACAGCAAAGAGCATTAAAATAACAATTGGCAAATGGGTGCTGGTGGCTCATGCCTTTAATCCTAGCTTCTCTGGAGGAACTTCTATGTGGAAAATGGATTGAAGTATGGCTCAGTGACAGAGCATTTGCCTAGTGCAAAACACAGTACCATCCCCAACACCGAGAAAGAAAGGGGGGGCAGGGAGAGAGAGGGAGGGAGGGAGGGAGAGAGAGAGAGAGAGAGAGAGAGAGAAAGAGGGAAATAAAGAGTGAGAAGTTGAGAAAAAGAAAGAAAAAAAGGAAGGAAGGAAGGAAGGAAGAAAGAAAGAAAGAAAGAAAGAAAGATAGAAAGAAAGAAAGAAAGAAAGAAGGAAAGAAAGAAAGTGAGAAGTTGGGTGGAAGTCATGACATTGAATAATGTTCTTATTCTGGATCAGGTGAGATACAGAGTATTCCCTATTTTCTTTTCTTTTTTTTTTGGCGAGGGGGTCTGGTCATGGGGCCTGAACTCTGGGCCTGAACGCTGTCCCTCAGCTCTTCAGCTCAAGGCTAGTGCTCTACCACCTGAGCCACAGCGCCACTTCTGGCTTTTTTCTTTTTTCTTATGTGGTGCTGAGGAATTGAACCCAGGGCCTCAGGCATGCAAGGCAAACGCTCTACCACTGAACCACCTTCCCAGCCCTCCCTATTTTCTTTTAAATTGCATATGAGTGTTTTTATACCTTTCTTTTATAGCCAAAAAACATATCATAATGAAGGAAAACCTAAAAGTCATCCTTCAAACAGTGCAGTCTATTCTTTCTATAAGATTAAGGAAGAAGGAAATGTAGAAAAAAACTTAAAAACAAAAAGTAAAGTGAATGGTTTCACAGGTTCAGAAAGAGAAAGCCTAGAAGCAAATAAAGGCTACATAGGTGGGAGGAAGGGGGTCAAAGATACTGACAAAGGGCATGACCTTGGTAAGAAGGCTGGCTTGCCTGTCTTCTGATTCTAGAGAGATAGAGATAAAAGCAGGTTGTACAGTACATGCCTATAATCCAGGCACTGCAAAGCTGTAAAGATTGTGAGTTCTAGGCCAACCTGGGCTTCATAATGAGCCTTATTTCAAAAAGACAAACACAAACCAAAATAGGTTGAAATAAAATAATAGGTCTAAAATAAATGTGAGGTCTAAATAAAATTGGGGAGAAAATAGGTAAAGTTGGATGGAAGGTTGGAGAAAGCACATCTAATAGAGTTGGTTTCCTTGATGTAAGAAGTCAAGCACATCCAATAATACAATTGGTTTCCTTGATGTAAGATGTCATCTATGGAGAAAAATGAGGGACTGAGTAAAGCACTTCCACAAGACCTGGGATTTTACAGCCTGTGGATTAGGAAGGAAGGAAGGAAGGAAGGAAGAGAGGGAGGGAGAGAGAGAGGGAGGAGGGGAGGGAGGGAGGGAGGGAGGGGCATGCAAACACAAGAATTGCCAAAAAAAATAGCTGTATTTGTTAGTTTTGGTGAAAATAACAGGTAGTATAATCTAGTATCAAGTGACTCTAGGAGAAAGCCTCACAGGCCTGGATAAAATTCAACCTTATGTCTACCTCTTATTAGCTAGACACTCAAGGCCCACTAGGTCACTCCTGCTTCCAGTGTCCCCACTTTTAAAGTGATGAATTCTAATCTCAGGTTCTACGGCTTCCCCCTCTTCCCACTACTCACGCCCCTCTACCTCTTTTTTGTTCCTCAAACACTAAGGACACCCCTTCTGTTCTGTTTCCAGTCTCACTACTTCTGACCCCTAAAATAATGAGCTTTTTTCCTATCAACCAATTTTCCCACTTTGCAGACAACTGGGGCTCAGCAACTCAATTCCATTGTCACTATCTTAAGTTAGCACTGGTCTCACAAGATAAAGACTCAGTCCCACAAGGCAGCCCCAACTGTTGACATCAGTCCCCAAGGACTCTTGAACTTATGAATGACCAACTATAAATTTAGAGGTTTGCCACAACTTCAGGATGGATAATTTGCTAGTATGTTATTACAGAACTCAAGAAAGCACTTGACCTATTACCAGTTTTTTGTTTGTGTTTTTGTACTGATACTGGGACTTGAACTCACAGCATCTCATTCTCCTTTATTTTTTTTCTCTCAAGACTGACACTCTACCACCTGACCCACACCTCCATTTCTGACATCTTTGCTGGTTGATTGGAAACAGAGTCTTTGAGCTTGGCTGACACTGAACTGAGATCTTCAGATCTCAGTTTCCTGAGTAATTAGGATTACAGGCATCAGCCACCAGCACCTAGCTACCAGTTCTTTATTAAGGATACACACAGGGCAAGCAGTAGGAGCCAGGTGCACAGAGCTGCCATGCCCTTCCAGGCAAGCCACCCTCCCAGAGCCTCAATATGTCTACCAAGCCCATCATTTGATGTTTTTATGGAGGTTACATTCTGTAGGCATGATCAAATCATCAACCATTGGTAAGTAACTCAACTACAATCCCTAGCACCTTTCTAGAGGTTGGAGGATGGGGCGGAAAGTTCTAACTCCCTAGTAATGTAAGTGATTCCTCTGACATCTAGACTGAGGTCTAGATTCTAGGGGCTCATCAAGGTCCCTGTCACTAGCAGAATTTAGGTATTATGAAAACTTATTATGAACAACAACAAAATATTCCTATTACTACTACAACCATTCAGGAAATGCCAAGGGTTTGGCATTGTATCAGGAACCTAGGACAAAGATCAAATACACATTTATTATGCATTCCTGTATTAGGACTTAGACACTTTCAGTTCCCCAGCATACTCGCCTGAAATGTAGGCTATCAAGGGCTCTACTCAAAACTCAGACCTTTTCTTATGCTCCTACTCAGCTTTACTAGCTTCCACACAGTCAGCAATATCAGAAATAACACTATTTATTGGTTATACACACACCACAACTACCCCACCCCCACATCCATCTCCCCCTCCACTGCCACCCCTATCAGGATCTTTTATTAGGATGCAAAGTCTCTAAAGGAAAGATCTTGATCATAATGGAATTCCCGGTGTCTACAATTCCTGGCAGGGAGTACTTTAAAAGTTATTTGCTGCACAAATGATGATTACTGAAGCTACTATCTTAACAGAGTTCCAGGAAAAGTTTGTTGGTAGAATGGGTTTGATTCCTAGCACAAAATTAACAACAACAAGAAGAAAAATCTATGTTAAAGGGTTTTAAGGCTGGGTGTATGGGTCAATGATAACAGTATATGAGCACAGGATCCTGGATTTGATCCCCAGCACTGGAAAATAAATAAATAAAAAACTGGGTGAAATGGGCATTATGAGGATTAAATGAGAGAGTGCACAGAGAGGGATATAAAGTACTTAATACAATGTGTAACACATAGTAAGCTCATATTGGCTATTATCAAAGGAATCCAGAACAGAATGAGGTCAATGAGGGCAGGAGATATATAGGTTTCAAGGAGGGGGCAAGTCTTGAGGCTGATCTGGAAGTACAAAGATTTTTCTATCTAGATGAAGACACTGCAGACAGTTGGAATTATCTCCTCTGCTCCAGCCACCCCTCCCCAGTGTATGCTGTCTTCACATCCTTGATCAAATGAAGTCTCATGCCACAAAGAGTCACCTACTCACCAGCCTCTCTGCTTATCCATGAATCCACTTATATTTCATTTCTACCCACCAGCCTAGATGAATTTCACTACTAAATAGACTCAACAATAACAATAAGTTAATTCCAAGTGTATAGAAAAGAAGTGACCTATTCTTGAATCCATTAATCCTATATCCTAAAGAAACATTCCATGTTTGTATTAAAACTCAAATACAAAGATCGTGTCCTCTTGTGAAAGAAGGGAGTAAGGCACTCAAAACATCCACCCACAGGAGGTCAATAAACCATGATACATCTGTGAGAAGGTTAAACTGAGATACTTAGTGGAGCTAATTCCAAAATATAGTGTGAATGGGGAAAAAAAAGAAACTACAACACGTGGTTTCATTCAGGTAAAATAGAGCATTTTAAAACAACACAGGAAGAAACCTATAGGTTTCTCTCCTCCCGTGTGTGTGGGGAGTGGCCGGAGTGGGGGGGGGGGAGAGGTTGTCAACAACTCTATCAAACTCTTCAACATACTGAGTTTTCAATAAATGTTTGGTGAATGAAGGCAGTAGTACATGAAGAAAAGGACTGGAAAAGGTTGTCTTGTCATGCAAAGTATTCCATTTTTAAAAGACTGCATTAAAAGAATAATAAAGAAAACATGGCAGGACTTGGATAGACCACTTGACTTGGATAGACCACAGGACTTGGATAGTCTGGATCTGCCACCCAACGATAATAACTTCTGCACCGAATCACACAGCAACTTCCCGCTCTTTGCCTGGCAGGCATCAGACCCCTTAAAAGGGTAAAGGTGAATGGGAAAATGCTAGGTTTTCAAACTGTTCCTCAACACCAGCGGGCCAGGGACAGTGCCCTTTCTAGGGTGCTTTCCTCCCAAGCCACTAGAGCAAGAGCTGAGTCCCGCGCACCTGTGCCCAGCGCACCTGCCAGGCTGCAGCGACAGGCGGGACAGAAAGCCCTCCGGGTAGGGGTGACGGCGGCGTGGGCAGGGCGTTAAGGCCACTTACCTCCCGGCTAGGCTCTTCGCTGGCTGAAATCAGACTCTCCCGCTCAGGCATCATTCTCCACACACGCCAACGTCTTTCCAGATCCCGCAGGGAGCCCAAAGGTCACCTACCTGGTCAGGGGAGGAGAAAGGCGGGGATTATTCCCGGGAGAAGAGAAGCGGACTTGCCCGCACCTGCCGGCCACTCGTCTAACACACCCCCTCGTGTGGGATCAGGGGGTTCGCGCGCGGCGCGGGCGGGCGGCCGGGCCTCCGATCCCCCCCACACCCCGGGCCGCGCCGACCCCTGCCTCAGTGTCCCCACGGGAGCCGGCCCCTCCCCAGCCCCGGGTCTCCGCTACCTGGGGCAGATGCGCTCACGACTGGGTCCTCGGAGCCCCAGCCGAGTGCCGTGAGGGAAAAGCCGGCGAGAGGCGCAGCCCCGGACCCGAGACGCAGGTCCCCGGGTGCGGCCACTGCCTGAGGGGACGGCTCGGCGTCAACTCCGCGCAGCCCCCTCACGGACTGTGCGCGCGACTCCGGGACGCCGCAGGTGGCAAAGCCAGCGACCGCTGCGGCACCTCGAGGATCGATCCGCGACCAGCCAGAGCGGCCCCATTTGTTCAACAGGAGACCGGTTTGGGGCAAGGGATGGGGGGGTACTCCCGGGGGTGGGGGGGAGTTCACGGTGGGTGGTGGAGAAGGGCTGGAGGGCGGGAGTGCGGGCTGTCCGTCACAGGCCACGCCCCCACTCCACAGCCCAACTCCTACTAAGGGGGCGGGACCCATGCGCGCCGGACGGAAATTTTGTCTACGCCTCGGTAGAGCCTATTGGCTGAAAAGTCATGGGAAGCTGCTGCCAGGGACCAATTGCAAAGTAAAGAGGTCCGTGAGGGCGGGGATAGCACGCCGTTATTTCCTCAGGAGCCAATAGAGAAGAGGAACGGCCGAGAGCTTCCTGAGTTCCGGGGTCGGCTAAAGATGGCGGCTACCACTGGGAGCTGGTGCTTGTGCGAGTTATTGCGGTGAGTAGCCCGGGGCGTGAACTCACAACCTTGACCTGGTTTTTTGGTGGTAATTTTCTTTCGCGTGCAGCTTAAGTTTGCAGGGGAATGGCTTTCCTTGATGTGATTTTAGGAGATTGGGTCAGGCCAAGTGGGAAGATCTTCCTCTCCCTTTGGGGTCTCCTAGATGGGTGGGAGACCGCTAGGTCTTTGACTCAGTTTACCGCAGTTTCCCGCTTGCCCCCCTGCTGGCTAGCGACAGTTCCCAGTTTTGTTTCTGCCTTTTCTTTCTCCTCTTCGCAGTCCATTTTGTCCGTCATAAATTCCTGATCTTCCTTCCCCGTTTCACTCTAGGATGGAGCCACGAGTGTGTTTTTTCCAAGGCTAAGAAGCTAGTTCTTCCTTCTGGACTCGGGGCTTTTTGTTTGTTTGTTTAACTCACCCAAACTACTTTGGTTAATACGTGTCACTTAATTATAACATATATGTTCTGGGTTTCTTGACGATCCACTGCTTTATTTTCTCATTGATGTAAAAGTAGTTATAAAATATTGCCTTCCTTTTTTTAGTTATATATGTAACACAGTTTCTTTTAGGACAGTTACAGCATAGATAAATAAAAGGAAAAGCCACCAAGAATGTTTCCATCTGGTGATAACAGCTGCTAACATTTTGGTGGGAAAACTGACTTTTCTAACCTTTGTTATAAAATTATTGTAAATGCTTTTTCCCACTGAACATACTGAGTATCTTTGATGTTCTAGCTTTCTAACTCTTTTGGTTTCGCCTTGCTTGGTTTAGATTTTGTTGCTGTTGTTGTTGTTTTGAGACAGCCTCCAACTCAGGATCCTTCCCGCTAGTCCCCTTTATATGTCATTATGCTCACCGCTATCTCCTAGGTTCTTTTTTTGTCTAGCATCTACGTATTTTTATTGAGGTTTAAAAAAAATTGTGAGCCGGGCGCTGGTGGCTCACCCCTGTAATCTTTGCTGCTCAGGAGGTTGAGATCTGAGGATCTCGGTTCAAAGGCAGCCAGGGCAGGAAAGTGACACTTATCTCCAGTTAACTACCAGAAAACCGGAAGTGGCACTGTGGCTCAAGTGGTAGAGCACTAGCCTTGAGCTGAAGAGCTGAGGGACAGCGCCCAGGCCCAGAGTTCAAGTCCCACGACCAACAAAAAATTAAAATAAATTGTGGGCCAGTACTGGGACTTAAACTAAGGACCTCAAGTTCATCTTATATTTGGTACTCTACCATCTGAACCCTAACCCCAATTCTGTCTTTTTCTACATAATTGAAGATGACAAGTCTGGCTGGGCTGGCTTCAAATTGTGGTTCTCAAATCTTGGCCTCCTGAGTAGCTAGGATCTAGGCATGAACTTTTACAGATTGAAATTTTATAATTAGAAAATAATTTCCTGAATAACAAGCAAGAATAGTAGTTTCTTATACATATTCAGGTATTTGTTATTTATTTTTATACATTCTACTTCAAATTCAATAATGAATATTCAAATACTCTGAGTAGAAAGGTTTGTTCTCAGTCTTCATGTTATCCCCTGCCATATGGGATATTCCTGATTTAGTGCTCTGTACATTGTATTTGCTATTTTCTAAAGGAGTGACTAACCGCTGGTTACAGTTACTTTTTTTTACATTTTTCTGTTTAAATATAGGTAAACCTAGTGTGGGGAGGGGGGAGGTATGCTAGAAATTGAACTCTTGGCCAGGCACATGTTAGGCATGTCTTTTCTCTATGTTGACATTTACACTGACAGTAAATAAAACTGCCTTAATGTAACACAAGGTAGGGATGCCAAACTATTAGATTCATTATGTCTTTAACCATCTTGCAGCGCTAAAGAAGTTAGAATTAAGAATTTCTGTGGTTAAGGTTGTAATCCCACCTACTGGCAGAGATCAGGAGGATCACAGTCCTAGGTAAACCACAGGCCAAAATAATAGTGGTGGTACTAGTAGTAGTAGTAGTAACAATAATACATATTGTAAATAATAATGATTATAATAAAGCCAAGACCTTATCCAAAAATAACTAAAGCAAAAAACAGCTTAGGGATATAGAGATAGAGGTAGAATACTTGGCTAGCACACATTAAGACCCTGAGTCCAAACCCCTATACAAAAACAAGCAAAACACAACGTTTCTGGAATGGATATTTAAAAATTAACTATCACTGGGCACCATTGGCTCACACCTGTAATACTAGCTACTCAGGAGGCTGAGATATGAGGATCATGATTTGAAGCCAGCCCCAGCAGGGAAATCTATGACTCTTATCTCTACTAAACTACCAAAAATGCCAGAAATAGAGCGGTGGTTCAAGTGCTAGTATTGAGCAAAAACTCTCAGGGAGAGTGCCCAGGCCATGAATTCAAGCCCCCGGACTGTTACATGCACAAGAAAATTAACTATTGTTGGGCTGGATATACAGCCCAGTGGTACAGCTCTTGCCTAACATGTAAGGCCCTGGGTTTGGTCCCAAAGATCACCAAAGAAAAAGAAAGAAAAGTGTAAATAATCTTGCAAACTACAAAAATTGTCTGTGCTACTATATATAAACTAAGTATGTAAACTAGACTTTAACTTATGTTATTTTTTTAATGAGCATTTGAGTGGTTTTGAACTTTCCTTCTTATTCCAGGTTTTTTTATTCATTGTTCCTCCCGGGACTAATTGTATGTGGAGCTTTATGTGTATGTTTAGTACTTGTCCTGTGTGGAATCAGACTGATGCTACAAAGAAAGAAAATGTCATTATCAACCAGCAAAAATGGGAGAAAGCAGCTGGTGATTGCATTTTTTCATCCATATTGCAATGCTGGTGGTGGAGGAGAAAGAGTTTTATGGTGTGCTTTGAGAGCCCTTCAGAAAAAGTAGGTATGCATCTCTTAAGTTCATTTATTATATTATTGCCATTAAAAAAATCATTACCTAGGGGCTGGGAAGTTGGCTCAGTGGTAGAGCACTTGCCTTGCATGCCTGAGGCCCTGGGTTCCATTCCTCAGCACCACATAAGCAAAAAGAAAAAAAAAGCTGGAAGTGGCACTGTGGCTCAAGTGGTAGAGTGCTAGCCTTGAGCTGAAGAGCTGAGGGACAGCACTCAGGCCCAGAGTTCAGGCCCCACAACTGGACCAAAAAAAAAAAAAAAATCATTACCTAGAGTCCCAGGGGCATAACAGATAGGAGAGTGACTCGACAAATGGGAGTACATTAAAATAAAAAGTTTCTGTACAGTTAAGGACATAGCTACTAAACTAGAAAAACAGCAGCTATATGTCAGACAAAGGCCTAATATCCAATATATACAGGGAACTCAAGACACTAACCCCTCCCTAACCTAATAAACCAATCACTAAATAGGTAAGAGAGCTAAGGAAAGCATACTCAGAAGAAGAGGTAAGAATGGCAAAGAAACACATGAGGAAGTGCTCATCATCCCTGTCCATAAAGGTAATGCAACTCAAAACAACCCCGAGATACCATCTTTCCCCAGTTAGACTGGCCAATAGTCTGAATGTGGACAACAAATGTTGCTGTGGAAGTGAGAAAAAGGATCCATACTGTACTGCTGGTGGGAATGCAAACTTACACAAGCACTCTGGAAAACAGTCTGGAGGTTGCTCAAAAAACTAAACATAGACCTTCCCTATAACCCAATCCTACAACTCCCAGGCATCTACCCTGGACATCAAGAGCCAGGCTGTGAAAAGGACACCTGCACATCCATGTTCATTGCCACATTATTCACAATAGCTAAGATAGGGAAACAACCCAGGTGCCCCACGGTAGATGAATGGATCCAAAACAAGTGTGGTACCTATGTACAATAGAATTTTACACGGCCATTAGAAAGGATAAAATAATGTCATTTGCAGAGAAATAGGTGGAACTAGAACAAATCATGTTGAGTGAAGTAAGCCAAGATCAGAGAGACAAATGGCAAATGTTCTCCTTCATATGTGGAAGTTAGATTTAAACGCAATGAGATATGACAAATTATACAGGATTCTAGACACTCACAGTAGGACCAAAAGAAGATAGTCTTAGGAGAAAATCAACAAGTTGTAATACCCAATTACCTCTTTATATGTACATAAAATAATATACATATTGAAACAAACTCCAAAAGATAAGGAAACCAAGGACCTTTTCATTCTCTGATGACTCTATTCTTTACCTCATATAGAATGTATACATGTACATATCTGAGGAAGGTGAGGGGAAGGCACAAAATGAGTGGAAAATGTGAAAAAGTGCAGCAGCAGGCCCACAGACTGCACCAAGCAACCTGTGGGCAGAGATGGGAGGGAATGGGAGAGAATGAGGGAACAAATGATACTATACAAAAGGAAGGAAATGTATTTATTATCTCATAAATGTAAAGGTAACCATGCTGTATAACACCTCTAAAGCAACAATAAAATAATGAAATTATTTTAAAAAATCATTACCTAAATATAGCTCTGATAACTGGTAAGAATCACGTTCTGCTTCTTCATTGCTATTTCTGCTATGTCCTCATGTTGCAAAAAGGTCAAAGAGCCACATTACACCCCTTTAGGAAACTAGGAGGGGTGTTCAATGGGAAAGTGTGCTGAATATGCATAAGACCCTGTATTCAATCCCTAGCACCAAAGAAATAAAGGCAATAATCCCATTAATCTCTTAAGAGTAGCTTCCCCTCCTCCCCCCCTTTTTTTGTCCCCGTAGTAGAGCTTAAACTAAGGTCCTGGCCACTATCTCTTAGATTTTTTTGCTCAACACTGGTACTCTGCCACTTGAGCCATAGCACCACCACTTCCCACTTCTTTGTGGCTAATTAGTGATGAGTCCCAACTCTGGGCACTGTCTTTTAACTTTTCACTCAAGGCTGGTGCTTTATTTGAGCCACAGCTCCATGTCTGACTTTTTGGTGATTAACTGGAGATGAGAGTCTCGCAGACTTTTCCTTCCCTGGCTAGCTTCCGATGCTCAGACCTTGTTGAATAGTTAGGATTACAGGCATGAGCCACCAGCATCCAGCTGGTACACTGTATTGTAGGTTGGATTTCAACATAAAATGTCTCATTTGAAGGACTAACATCCTTGGGCAACAGAAAGGGGAGAGTCAGTACTTCATGTGAAATGATGAGAATCGTTGAAAACATTTTTTAACATAAAATAAGCTTGTTCATGATTATGAGACAACTATCTACAACTGTTTGCTTGATTTTTAACCTAAACTAATGGGATTCTTAACTATCATATTCTATTTAGGTATCCTGAGGCAGTATACATTATTTATACTGGTGATGTTAATGTCACTGGTCAACAGATACTAGAAGGTGCTTTCAGAAGATTTAACATCAGATTAATTCATCCAGTGAAATTTGTGTTCTTAAAGAAACGCTACCTTGTGGAAGATTCACGCTACCCTCACTTCACACTCTTGGGCCAAAGTCTTGGCTCCATTGTCCTTGGCTGGGAGGCGTTGATGCAGTATGTTCCTGATGTTTACATTGATTCCATGGGCTACGCGTTCACATTCCCTCTGTTTAAGTATGTAGGAGGTTGCCGAATTGGAAGTTATGTTCATTACCCCACTATCAGCACTGACATGCTGTCTGTGGTGAAGAATCAAAGTGTTGGCTTTAATAATGCAGCCTTCATTACCAGGAATCCTTTTCTCAGCAAAGTAAAACTCATCTACTACTATTTGTTTGCCTTTCTTTATGGGCTTGTTGGTTCTTGCAGTGATGTGGTCATGGTGAATTCTTCTTGGACCCTAAACCATATTCTTGCACTTTGGAAGGTTGGGCATTGCACTAACATTGTTTATCCACCTTGTGATGTGCAGACATTTCTGGACATTCCCTTAAATGAGAAACAGAAAACCCCAGGACATTTACTGGTTTCCATTGGCCAGTTCAGGCCTGAAAAGGATCACTCTTTGCAGATCAGAGCCTTTGCTAAATTGCTGTGTAAGAAGACAGCTGAGTCACCCTCTCTACTCAAACTCATCCTCATTGGAGGTTGTCGTAACAAAGAAGATGAACTCAGAGTAAACCAACTGAGAAGGCTGTCCGAGGATTTAGGGGTTCAAGAACATGTGGAATTTAAAATAAACATTCCATTTGAGGAATTAAAGAATTATTTGTCTGAAGCAACAATTGGTCTGCACACCATGTGGAATGAGCATTTTGGGATTGGTGAGTTTGTCCTTAACTAGTTTGATATGCAAGACATACTACTTTAGATTTATGATAAGTTAAAAATACTCTGGAAGTGTCTATGACATCCTCATTCTCTTTTCTTAATCCACCAAGTGTGCTTTCTTCATCTCGGACCTTTTAAGACAGTAGTTAAGAATAGTACTTGGGCTGGGTGCTGGTGGCTGATGCTATAATTCTAGCTACTCAGGAGGCTGAGACCTGAGAATCTCGGTTCAAAGCCAGTCTAGGCAGGAAAGTCTGTGAGACTCTTAGCTCCAATATACCGCTCAAAAAACCAGAAGTGGTACTGTAGCTCAAGTGGTGGAGCGCTAGCCTTGAGCTGAAGAGCTGAAGGACCGCGTTCAGCCCCAGCCCCATGCCTGACAAAAAAAAAAAGACTAGTACTTGGACTTGGGTATGGCTTAGTGACAGAGTACTTGGCTAGCATGTACAGCTCCTAGATTCTATTCCCAGAAATATTTGCACATGTACACACACACACGAAATTTATTAACCACCACTTAGTATATGGAGTTTACTAAATTGATATTTTTACAAATATTATCTAGTTTAATATTCTCTAAATCCCTGTTTGATAGGTATTATTGTTATACCCATTTGTCCATATGAAAACCCAAGCACAGAGAGGTCTAGAAACTTCAGTCCAGTCACAAAGGAAGTGGTAGGGTCTGGCTTCTACCGAGGTAACAACTGCTCTTAACTGCTAGGCTTTCTATTTCCATCCACCCACCTCACTTTTTTTTGTTTATTTTAGGGTTCAAACCCACAGTCTTGCACTCACTAGGCAAGTGCTATGCTCTACTACTGAGCTACCCTTAAGCCTTCTCTCCTCATCTAAACTCATCTGTGTACTGGTACAGACTCCTTGCCCCTACCCTAAATCATACTAAAGGAGCAGCTTGGAATCTTTGGATAGGATCCAGTGAGAGGTATTTCAATGGGCTTGCTTAGGGGTGAGCATTTTTATTTGGGCAGTAGAAGCTGACACTGTCTCCAGATCAGCTTTCCACACTATTTCTCTTTTAAATTCTTTGTGAATTTTTGCTCATTATTGAAATGGCCTCACCCCCATCTTTCTTCCAGATCCTATCAGGGTTCAGTTTCAGTCTCTTTACCCTTTATTTGGTCTTGCTATTCAAGCTGCTGTTTCTATTCTAACTTTGGGTTCAGCATACATTTCATTGTAAAGTCAACTGCTGTTTGGTGTCATTTGGTAACATGTATTTTTCAAGTGCCTGTTCTGTGTCTCTCCTCATTATAGGAAAACAGAAGTGGAGCTTCCTATACTAACACTATAATTTCTTATGTCTTAAATTCCTAGTTAATAGTATAATAGTAAGTCCAAAAGTACAAAGAATCATTGGTCCAGCTCTCTGCTTAGAGTCTGTCTTCTGACATTTACTGGTACTCACTCTGGACCAGGGACTCAAGGAGGCTGGGAAGATGGCTGAGGTGGGAGTTGCTCTTCGTTCTTTCCCTTCAGAAGCTGCCCATCCTTCTGGTGGTCACACCTTGCTGGACATGAGCCAATGCTGTGTAAGGAAGGTGAAGTGTTCCAGGAATAGTCACACAAGACAGACTTGTGACCCTCAAGCTGGGTCCCAAACAATAATTAAAAGTTGGCCAGCAAGTGAGAGAATAGCACAAGTGTGACTAAAGGAGCATCAATAACTACATTCAAGCGACTTTGTTCACAGAGCAAGAGCCTGAAGGGGACGGTTAAGAAAACCAGTGCCAGTGAGAGCCATGTCAACCAGTGGGAAAGAATGAAAGGATATTTTTGGTTTTTTGTGCCTAACTGGGGCTTGGACTTAGAACCTGGGCATTGTCCCAAGACTGGTACTCTACCACTTAAACCATAGCTCCACATCCAGCTTTGGATAGGTAATTAGAGAAGAGTCTCAAGGACATTTCTGCCTAGCTGGCACTGCACCATGGTCCTCAGATCTCAGGTTGCTGAATAGCTAGGATTACAGGCATGGTTGTCTGTCATGGGTCTTGAATTCTGGGTCTGAACACTATCCCTCAGCTCTTCAGCTCAAGGCTAGTACTCTACCACTTGAGCTACAGCACCACTTTCTGGTTTTCTGAGTGGTTTATTGGAGCTAAGAGTTTCATGGACTTTCCTGCCTGGGCTGGCTTTGAACCCCAATCCTCAGATCTCAGCCTCCTGAGTAGCAAGGACTAGAGGCATCAGCCACCAGCACCTGGCCTGGAATGATTTTAAGCAGTTCATTTTACAGCTTTCTGTTTCCTAGGAATGTAGTATGGAGAGTCCAAGCTTTTGAAGGTTTCTGCTCATTTTTTTTCTTTCTCAGGAGTTGTGGAGTGTATGGCAGCTGGCACAATTATCCTTGCACACAACTCAGGGGGTCCAAAGCTGGACATCGTTATTCCTCATGAAGGAGATATAACTGGATTTCTGGCTGAGACCGAAGATGGCTATGCTGAGACTATGGCTCATATTCTCT
The DNA here is from genome assembly GCF_000151885.1 of Dipodomys ordii. Classification (NCBI taxonomy): domain Eukaryota; kingdom Metazoa; phylum Chordata; class Mammalia; order Rodentia; family Heteromyidae; genus Dipodomys; species Dipodomys ordii. The sequence goes on along the minus strand of NW_012267413.1, from coordinate 377,879 downwards.
CCCTGTCTGCAGAAAAGAGACTCCAGATCAGAAAAAATGCTCGTGCATCTGTAAGCAGATTTTCGGACCAAGAGTTTGAAGTGACATTCCTGTCATCTGTGGAGAAATTATTTAAATAATCCTAGATCTGTATATATTAAAGGTATTTTATATTAAATAGTTGGGTTTGTAGGTGTAGCTCACAGTTAAAGCACATACTCCATATGGGTGAGGGCCTGGGTTCAATCCCCAGCACCAAAACTTAAAATGGTTAATTACCCCTTCATATGTAAATACTTTTCTATACTTATTTCTGTTATAATCAAGTCAGTCTGAACAGTGTTCTCAGCAGTATGTGTTTAGAAAAAGTATTTTATTGAGAAAAGGCCAAATTACCTAAATGGAAAACGCACTCTTACATATCCTAATATAACAATTTAGATTAATATGTGGTCTTCGGTTTTACAAAATGCAGAACTGAAAGAAAAACATTAACAACTGAATTTGGTATAATCCATATTTTTATGTTCTGTTTTTGAAATCACTCAACAGGAAAAATTCTCTTTATTTGATCACTTGTTTGTTTTATTGTATTTTATTGTTTTATTTGAGTATTAGGAATCAAACCCAAGACCTTACACAGGCAGAGGACAAGCTCTACCTCTTAGCTGAAATTTTCCTTTTAGAATAGAAGGAAATGTTAAAGTAAAAAGGGAGGATAGATAAAAAGTAACTAGCACTTTAGGATTATTCTGACATTTTGAAACACAAATCTTTTTGGATCAGGGAGTTGTTAGGGATTGTACTCCAGGCTTGTTCATACTAGGCAAATATTCTTCTAGTGAGCTATATCCCTAACCCCAAAATTTCTGGTACATTTAATTCGTGGGTCACCTGTTTCAATGTACCTAATGGTTTTCTTAAAAACAACTTTGTAGATGTATCTAATTCTGTTCCCAAGGCACATATGTAAGAGGTGGAATGGGCTGATTACTTCATGAATATGTATAGGCATGTTGAGGTTAAGATGCCATAATTAAAAGTTGCCTGGTTATCACAGCACATTTGGATGGGTCTCCCACATCCATAACAGCTCCAACCCAAGTAAGCAAGCTAATTTACTCAAGAGAACATCAAGAAAGTTGTTTTCTGGCTTAATTATGAGATAAAGAGAACTAGCCTCACATTTTATATAAACAAAACCATGCATTGTTAGATGGTGAGCTAGCCTTTGAAAGGAGCGCTCGATGGCTTGACGCAAGTATAAGGTCCTGAGTTCAAACCCTAGGATCTCAGAAAGAAATGAGTACTGGACTGAGTCAGCAGCATCCACTTCATTCGTTACAAACATCTGATTTTCTGAAATTAAAGCTGCTCCTTAATCTTTTTGAATCTTTTCACATGAGCTGGAGATGTTAATGCTTACCCTTATTGAATTTTAGAGTGGTAATACTGAGATGGAGAATGTAAAATTACTTTGAAAATTCCAAACATTAGAGTAAATGCCTCTGATATCGTCTTTACTAATGATTATATGTGTATGCAGATCTTAACAGCTTTCAGCATTTTCTACAGATACCCTTGTTCAGTGAATTGACACTCCCTTCATCAGTCTGATTTATACCTGAGTTATGGGTGGACTCCTTCAGTGTTACAAAGTTCTTTAATGACAGCATCCGGATTATGAAGTGGTGTTTTGACTCTGGGCCCACTGCTCTTTCTTATTCTATGGCTAGTCTTTAAGGTCAGATCCATGCTATAGCCCACTCAGCCTACAACATCTACACAAAGAAAACTATGTAACTAAAGAGGAAGAAATTGAAATGAACAAGTAGAAGATATAGTGAAAGAAGATTCCTTAAAACACATTAAAGGTTCATTTTTTAATTTTTTTCCAAAAAATTGACTCATGGATCATAAATATAAGATACGATTTGCATATATGTTCATTTCCAGTGTTCTTAATGTGGTACTTACTTGTATTTTAGTTTGTTTACTGAATTACTGGTACTATGAAAAATGTCAAAACAGTATGTCAATTACTGTCTGAGAACATCTGGGTGACTATTGATTTTGCTAAGTTCACATTCCCTGTGTAGTTAAAGTTACACTTTAACTGTAAAGTACATGTTACGTGGTCTTTGTACAATAATCTTCCTACAGTCTCCCAATTCTTCTAGTGTAGTTCCACATGCTGAGAAATGTGGAGGGAATGGGGTACTGGTACTGGGGGTTGTATTCAGGGCCTTGTGCACCTGCTTGGCTTTTTTGCTGCACTTCTAGCTTTTTTCCTGGTTAATTGGAGATAAATGTTATACGGCCTTTTCTGACCAGAATGGCTTTGAGCAGCAATCCTCAGAGCTCAGCCTCCCAAGTAGCTAGGATTACAGGCATGAGCCTCTAGCACTTCTTTAATATTTAAAGAAGAAAGAAAATGCATAAAGAGGAAAGGAAATCTTTATCTTGTTTGTGGTGCCTAAGTATTGGTTGTTAGATTTTGTAGACTTTCTTAAAAATTATTTATGCTTTGGGGTGTGGCTCTGGATTAGACTGAAGGCCTTATGCTTGCTAAGCATACATTCTATCCCTCGCTACCTCCCCTGTCCTTTTACTCTTTATTTTTTAATAATTTCCAAGGTATTTTTACAAGATCATCTTATAGGCAAAATTATGAAATAAAGACAAGTGTTAGTATCAGTGCTTTCAGAATGTTGGTGTTTAATTATTTAAATAAACCCTAGTATCCAAGACTTTGATATGAATGAATAAATGAGAATGTGTCTATGCTAAATCCGTCAGTGAGTGCAGGAAAGTTACTTCTGTTACTTCTACACTAGAAGTTATTGTAAGTTTCTAGGTGCTTTTGGTCTCTGTGGTTTACGTGTCCTCTCTCACTGCTCCTGGGCTAACTCTCTTTCCCTACCCTAAAATCTAAAGCCATCCTTCTAAAGGGAGTTCTATTATCTGACTTGAAAGAAAAATCAAGTCCTAGAGACGATCACTGAAAAACTCTTACAAATAAATGATTTGTTTTTACTTATACCTAAACAGGTACTATAGGGAATAGGTACTTCTTATTCTTAATAAGAAAAGATAGGTAGGATCTGGGTGCAGTGTGCATGCCTATAATCCCAGCTCTCTGGAGGTAGAGATAGAAGGATCCCAAGTCGAGGCCAGCCTAAGCTAATAGTGAATTCTAGTCTACCCTGAGTAACATAGTGAGGCCCTGTCTTAAAAGCAAAGAATCAAAGAAACAAAACAAAATGCCTAAAAGTTCACTGAACCCAATACTATTAAAAAAAAAAAAGAGAAGAAAAATTCCAGTAATCACACTTGTATGTTTTGATTGTTCTTAGTTATCATCAGTAAAACAAACTGGGTCAATCGATAGACTATTAACCACTTCTAAGGCTTCATTTGATTCTTCTTTTTCTCCTGACTTTTCAGCATCTTTAGAGAAGATGGAAGCCTCTTCCTTTTCTTCTTCTTTGAAAGAAGCAAGATTTTCTAGGGATTCTACTACTTCATTTCTCAATTCATCTTCAGATTCTTCAAAATTTCTGAAACAGCAGCAAAACAGTGTTACATTATGAAATCATTAATATGAAAACTTGTTTCCTTTTTCATTCCTTTTTCATTGCATTTTACCAGGTGTTTGTGGCTCATTCCTGTAATCCTAGCTATTCAGGAGTCTGAGATCTGAGATCACAGCTCAAAACCAGCTCTGGCAGGAAAGTACATGAGGTGTGTGTCTGTGTCTGTGTCTGTGTGTGTGTATATACCTGCTGGCCAAGATAGTATCTCTGAGCCTCCTGTGCTCAAGCCTAGTGCTCTTACAACTTGAGCCATAGCTCTTCTTCTGGCTTTTTGATGCTTAATTAGAGATAAGTGTCTCAGAATATTCTGCCTGGGCTGGGTTTGAACCTCTATCCTCAGATCTCAACCTTCTGAGTCTCTAGGATTACAGACACAAGCCACTGCCTCATGGCTCTGTGAGACTTTTATCTCGAAGTAGAGGTGTGGTGCAAATGGTAGAGCACCAGATGTGAACAGAAAAGGCCAGTGGACAGCACAAGGTCCTGAGTTCAAACCCTCAATATTGGCACATATACCAAAATTGCATACTCAAGTAATAAATTATTTATTAACCGTCTGGCTTTTCTATACACTTATCAACCAATGTTGGGAAAAACATTTCTCTGTTTAGTTGGACTCATGTTTCAACCTTTAAGTATCACTATCCATTTATACTCAATAAGAGCAAAGAGAAACCCAGGCACCAGTGGCTCACATTGATAATCCCAGCTACTGAGGAAGCTGAGATCTGAGGATCACAATTCGAAGCCAGTGTGAGCAGTGACGTCCATAAGACTTACCTCCAGTTAACCTCCAAAAAATCAGCAGTGGAGCTTACTTTTAAAGTAGTGTTGTGCCAACCTTGAGCAAAAAAGAAAAAGCTCAGGGAAGCCCCCTGATCCTCTTCAAACCCCAATATTGGCGTGCGCGCGCACACGGGCACACACACACACACACACACACAGAAAGAAAAAGAAAACACTAGCACATGCATTTATATTTAATGTATAATCTTTCGTAATGACAAATGACTTTTTTGGCTTGTGTATATATTATGCTTTTTATATCTTAAGTGTCTATATTTTCTATCAAAAAGTTTTCTGAAACAGAAAGCTAAGTGAATGCTCTATATCCCTTTGCCCTTTAACTGTTTGAATTAAGTAAATTTAGATAAAGAATACTATAGTCTTCATAGTTAAGTTATATTATCTGAAAGGTTTTTGTTTGTTTTGCTTTGTTTTTTGATAGTCCTGAGCTTAAACTCAGGCCTTGAACACTGTCCCTGAGCTTTCTCAGCTCAAAGCTAGTGCTCTACCACTTGATCCACAGCCAGCTTTTTGGTGATTAATTGGGGATCAGAGTTTCACACACTTTTCTGCCTGGACCATCTTCAAACAGTGATCCTTAGATCTCAACTTTCTGAGTAGCTAGGATTACAGGTGTGAGCCACCTGTGACCAGCTTATCTGAAGTTTTTAATGGCCTAATTCAATTATTTACTGCATTTGCTATCTCTCATGGTAGACTCTGGCGTTCTTTTTTGTTTTACCTTTTTTTAATTTTTCTCAGTATGAACTCAGGACCTCACACTGTTGCTCAGCTTTCTTGTTCATGGCTGGTGCTCAGCTACTTGAATCATATGTCTACTCCAGAATTTTTGCTGGCTAATTGGAGATAAGAGTGTCTCAAATTTGTCCACCCTGAGCTGACTTTGAACCTCTGATCTCAGGCTCTCAAGTAGCTAGCATGAAGCACCAGTGCCTAGCTGTTTTGCTTTGTTTTAAGGCGGTCTGAACTGGGTAGAACTAGTTTTTAAATTTCCAATTGTGAGCTCATTTTCAGTAGAGTGTTAGCAGAAAAAAAAATCCAATGCTTATAACTCCAGGGTGTTTCGTATTAGTTCTTCTAGCTATCCCAGGAGTATTATTTTCTTTCAATGCAAATTTTAATGATAATTTCTCAAAGTAAGTATATTCAGACCACCTAAGTATTACAATTCAATCTCCAAACCTAAGTGAAGTCAAATCCATGGTTATAAATTTCCTAGGAAGAATTTTTCTCCCAGAGATTTGAGCCAGAACAGACAATCCACATTACTGGAACTTTTCTAGACACCCTCATTCTTCAGGGGTTCCAGCCACCATGAATGGAGGGAGGATACAAAGACTTACTAAGGTGTATAGGAGGCATGCAAGAAGAGAAAGGGAACTAAAACAAAAATTTACTTTCCAGGAGAGCAAAACCTCTAACTAAAATTACAAGACACATGAAAAATTTTAAGAGTAAAATAAATGGACACAATTTTATTTTTCAGTGCTGGTGATAAAACTCGGGGCTTTCTGCATGCCTGCAAGTGCTCTGCCACTAAGGCATAAGCACGATCATAACAACTATCAATGCATAATCATTATTTAGGCATAAATAAAGTAAAACAGAAGAGAAAAGCCAGACATGGGTGGCTCATCTCTGTTATCCTAGCTACTCAGGAGGCTGAGATCTGAAGAGCGAGGTTCAAAAGCCAACCCTGGGAGAGCCCATGAAACTCTTAGCTTTAATTACTCACCACAAAAAGCTAGAAATAAAGCTGTGGCTCAAGTGGTACCGTGCCAGCCTTAAGCACAACACCCAGTCTGTGAGTTCAAGTCCCAGTACCAGCACAACATAAACAGAAGAAAAGTCTCTGTCATTTGTGATGGATGAACCCAGAGGACATTATGCTAAGTGGGCCTAAAAGAAATCACATGATCTCATCCTATATGTGGAAACTAAAGCAATGTAAATCTTAGAAGTAGAGAATAATAGGATAGGTGGTTGCCAAGGATAGGGAGGCAGCAAAGGGAAATTGGAAATGTCCATCAAAGGTACAAAGCTGCAGTTAAACAAGAGGAATACCTGCTAAAGCTCTTTGAAGTGTCTCAGCGCAAATAGTAATTAGGGATATATGTGTATGTATAAATTAGGTTGGGTTAGACATTCCACAGTATATACATGTTCCCAGACATATTGTTGTAGATAGATTGATAGTATATTAACATTTTATAATCACAAAGATGTCAATTGCCATATTTAATCAACAAATACATTATTGCTATTAATATCTCACCCAAGTCTCTCATGACACTATAGAAGGATGTAAAGATATCTATGTTGAACTAAGGGAAGTAACAGCTAAGACCATTTTGAAGGAAAACATGGAGTTCAGGAAAAAGTGTGGGCCATAGCTCTACCACGTTTCAAATGGAATGATACAGCCATAGTAATTAGACAAATATTACTAATGGAAATATACAAAATAATGCCAGGAGAAGAATGGAGATCCCAGAATGAATCCATGCAGATAGGAAAATGTAATCTCTTTAGCTAGGCCTCAACCACCTCCCATCCCATAACAGCATTTTCAGTGTTGCGCAGTGCTCTGTTTAGGTTATCTGCTAATGAGTTACTTACGTATCATTACCATCAGATCCTGCTTCCAGTTGTTCCTTGTCTACTCCAATGCCAGATGTCATTTCCACCTCCTCTTCATCTTCTTTAGGAAGATATTGTTTTAAAGTTCCTATTGTTAAGGAAATGACAAAGTGAGAGTAAGGCCACTCTGAGTAGACATCTGATAAACGGTATATACCAAAAATCCTCTAATGAATTGCACAACCATGATGGCAAAACCTTCCAGTCATCACCAAAACAGAGTAATACTGGTGTCTCATGCCTGTAATCCTAGTTACACAGCTAATGAGATAGGAGGATCATTGTTCAAAGTCAGCCCATGCAGGAAAGTTGTGAGAGTCTTATCTCCGGTTAACCACCAAAAAAGCCAGAAGTGGGGAGAAGTGTGGTAGAATACTAGCCTTGAGCAGAAAAGCTCAGAGAGTGCCCAGGCCTTGAGTTCAAGCCCCAGGACTAGCACGCACAAACACACACACACACACACACACACACACACTCATAAATGAGTTTATACATGAGGTAATAAGAGATTAGTTTGATTATCTTATTGAGAGAATCAGAGCCAGAATTCATATCACATATGAGAACAATTTCTAGTCTTAACCATTATTTACTGCTGCCTACCAATATTGTACAAAGAACCCAGGAGTGTAACTTAGTGATAGTGTGAGTGCATAATATGTGCTTGGTCCTAGGTTCAATCTCCTACACCAAAGCAATAGCTAGCTACACATAAATACATATTTCATATATAACATTCATATTCTTCTAAAACTTTATAAATAGCAACTGTAAATGTTTATATTTTATGCATTATGTCTTATAGAAGAAATTTATCTCACTATCGTCTAAAACTCCTACAAAAATAATACAGATGGGCCGGGAAGGTGGCTCAGTGGTAGAGTGCTTGCCTTGCATGCATGAGGCACTGGGTTCGATTCCTCAGCACCACATAAGCAAAAAGAAAAAAGCCGGAAGTGGAGCTGTGGCTCAAGTGGTAGAGCGCTAGCCTTGAGCTGAAGAGCTGAGGGACTAGAGTTAAAGCCCCACAACCGGACCAAAAATAATAATAATAATACAGATATAGGAAATTATATTTATGCATCAATAGAAATCACTTCAGAATAAATAAATTTAAACAAAGATGGGATAAGTTATATAGTAGGCATTTTAAACCAATAAAAAAATCTGTTATTCAAAAAAATATTATTGAGCCAGGCAGAGTGTGGTGTATGCTTATAGTCCCAGCTACGCTGGTTGTTGAGATAAGATAATTTGAGCCTAGGAGTTTAAGTGCAGCCTAGGCAACATAGCGATGATCTAGAGAAAAACAAAAGCATAACCTTGCTCAAAATTGGAGATAGACTATTGTAATGCATTTTTATTGCCCATAGTGGAATAGTTTGAGTCCACTGACATCAAAAAATGAACTGATCCAGGTAAGCGCTAAGCCAAACTAGATTATCATCTACAAAGCTGCTAGTCCTTTTAATCAGTAGTTGTTGATTATATTCAAGAAAATGAGTCTACTATCCTTGGAAATTTGTGTCACTTGTTAGTAGCATTTGGTATAGGTCTAAACAAAGCAAATTAAAATTTCTGAAATGGCAAACAGTTATCTCTAGACTTATAGTATTACATCTTCAAAGCTTTGACAAAATGCATCAAGAGCTTAATATTAATAAAAAATAAAAACTATGGGGTTGGGAAGGTGGCTCAGTGGTAGAGCGCTTGCCTTGCATGCCTGAGGCCCTGGGTTCGATGCCTCAGCACCACATAAGCAAAAAGAAAAAAGCTGGAAGTGGCACTGTAGCTCAAGTGGTAGAGCACTAGCCTTGAGCTGAAGAGCTGAGGGACAGCGCCCAGGCCCAGAGTTCAGGCCCCACAATGGACCCCCCAAAAAAAAACAAAAAATAAAACTAGTTATGGGTCCCAAAAGTTGAAAATGTAAGTCCACCTAAGGTATGTACAAGAATGTCATAGCAGGGGCCAAGCACTGGTGGCTCACTCCTGTATTCCAAGCTACTCAGGAGGCTGAGATTTGAGGATTGTGGTTCAAAGCCAGCCAGGCCAGAAATGTCCATGAGACTCTTATCTCCAGTTAACCACAAAAAGCCAGAAGTGTGGGCTGGGAATACAGCTTAGGGGTAGAGTGCTTTCCTAGCATGCATGAAGCCCTAGGTTCGATTCTTCAGTACCGCATACATAGTAAAAGCCGGAAGGGGGGCTGTGGCTCAAGTGGTAAAGCACAAGCCTTGAGCAAAAGAAGTTCAGGGACAGTGCCCAGGCCCCAGGACTGGCAAAAAAAAAAAGCCAGAAGTGGAGCTGTGTCTCAAGTTACACAATAGCTCAAGGTCAGTGCTCAGGCCCTGAGTACAAGCCCTAGGACTGACCAAAAAGAAAGTCATAGCAGCATTATTTCCAACAGCCCATAGATGGGAACAAGTCAAATGCCCATCCCCTTATGAAGTGCTAAGTGAAATGTGCAAAGCCATCTGAGGGAGAGGGGAAAGAAGGAGAGGGAAAAGGAGAAAGAGGGAGGAAAGTGAGAGGAGGAGGAAAAGGAGGAAAGCTAGGTGTGATGTGTGCCTGTCATCCCAGCAACTCCGAAGACTTTTAATGTTATTTTAATGCTTAGCCTGGGCAATATAATGAGCCTTGACTCAGAGCAAGAGAGAAGAGCAATGAAGTTCTGACTTTTGTTACAACATGAATGTACCTTGAAAACATTATACAAAGTGAGGGAAGCAGAGACAATAAAACTACACATGTTCCATGTATACAGATTGTCTAAAATAAGCAGATCCAGACTACTGGACACCAGACGCCAATTGTGACTGCTAATGAGTACAGGATTTCTTTCCTGGGTAATTAACGTGGGCTAGAAATTAGCAAACAAATAAACTATTATACCAGGTTCTTCTTCGCTGGCAGGAAATGAGCTACTCAGATGTGCTGCTGCCAAAACAGCCATCAAAGTCCCTGGTGCTTCACGCTGCCACTGCTTCCTGTTTTCTGGACCACCTTCCATCACAATCACTTTGCCATCTGAGGAGGAAACTATGTTATTAAAAATAAAAATGGCTGGGTGCTGGTGGCTCATGTCTGTAATCCTAACTACTCAAGAGGCTGAGATCTGAGGATGGCAGTTCGAAGCCAGACCAAGCAAGAAAGTCTGTGAGACTCTTATCTCCAATAAATTACTAAAAAAGCTGGAAGTGGATCTGTGGCTCAAGTAGTAGAATGAAAGAAGCTCAGAGACCGTGCCCAGACCCTGAGTTCAAGCCCTAGGACTGGCAAATAAATAAATAAAAATGCTTCTTCATTTGAGTGTTCATTAAATCATAATGTATCGGAACCTTAGAGGTAATCCCACATCTCATCTGACTGAAGTAACAGAGAACTTATTATCCTTGGTATGTTGGGAGATGCCTGCAATCCCAGCTACTTGGGAGGTAGAGATTGGGAGAATCACAATTTGAGATAAGTTAGAGAGACTCCAACAAATAAGCTGGGCATGGTGGAATGGACCTGGTATCCCAGCCATGCAAAAGACATAATAGGAGAATTGAGGTCTAGGCCACCACTGGCAAAAATTCAAGAACCTATTTAAAAAATAAATAACCAGGGCTGGGAAGGTGGCTCAGTGGTAGAGCGCCTTGCATGCCTGAGGCCCTGGGTTCGATGCCTCAGCACCACATAAGCAAAAAGAAAAAAGCTGGAAGTGGCACTGTAGCTCAAGTGGTAGAGCACTAGCCTTGAGCTGAAGAGCTGAGGGACAGCGCCCAGGCCCAGAGTTCAGGCCCCACAACCAGACCCAAAAACAAAAACAAAAAAATAAATAACCAAAGCCAAGAAAAGGAGGGGGGCGTGCACTTGGGAGTATGGCTTAAGTGGGAGACAGCCTGCCTGGTACAGCCCCTGAGTTCAAATTCTAGTAGCAATGAAAGCTTTAAAAAATACAAATGAAGTTCAAAAATGGAGTATCTTATTGTCATATAGCTGGTGAAGAATTCATGGGTTTTTTTTTTAATACTTTTTTTATTTAGTTGTACAGGAGTTGCCATTTAACAGTGTCACCCCTTTCGGCATTCTTACCTTTCCTTTCCTTCCCTGACCTACCCTTTCCTTCACTCCTTTTAAGTTTGTAGTACATACATTGAATTCTTGATTGCATTCTCCCTCTCTTCTCTTCACTGGCTACCCAACTCCCCTTGACCCCACCCCCTTCTTGTTTATTTTGTTGAATTTTTATTGTGCCTTTCTAAGGAATTTCACTATTTGAGTTCTACATTGAAACTACCATATTTCAGTTAATACAGGTGTATACACTTGCATACCACTCAACATATTTACTTATAGGTTTATAAGCTAATTCTAGCTTCCACATATAAGGGAAAATAAGCATTCTTGGTCTCTTTAGCTCTGAAGAAGATTTGTGTTTAAAAAAGGCCTTTTTTGTTGTGATAAAACATATTTTAAAGTTAGGTATCCACCTCAATTGCCTTATTGATTTATAAGCCAACTCACGTACATACACTTATTAACTTCAGTTATTATATACATTCATTCCTTGTATCTAAGGAGGAATGATTTCAGGACCCCCAAGAATATAAAAATCTGTGGGTGCTCAAGTCTCTTGCATATAGTAGAGTAATATTTGCATATAACCCAAGCATATCCACTTAATCTCTAATACAGTGTAACTGCCATATAAATAGCTGGTAGGCTGAATTGTTTATGGAATAAACAGAAGCTTTTGTTTTTCAGTTTGTGTGTGTGTGTGTGTGTGTGTGTGTGTGTGTGTGTGTGTGTGTGTGAGTGTGTGTGTGTGTGTGTGTTTGTGCGCATACACATACACATACCTGCCAGTAATGGGGCTTGAACTCATCACCTGGGTTCTTAGCTTTTCCCACTCAAGGCTGATGCTCTACCACTTTAGTCACACCTCCGCTTCTGGCTGTTTGCTAGTTAATTGGAGATGGAAGTTTCATGGACTTTCTTGCCCAGACTAGCTTTGAACCTCAAATCATCAAATCCTGCCCTCCTGAAAAGTTAGAATTATAGGCTCGAGCCACCAGTGCCTGGCCTTTACTAATTTTTTTAAAAAATATTTTCTGCTGGGCATCAGTAGCTCACATCTGTAATCCTAGCTACTCAGGAGGCTGAGACCTGAGGATCAAGGTTTGAAGCCAGCCTGTGCAGGAAAGTCCATATGACTTCTTATCTCCAACAAACTGCCCCCAAAAAGCTGTAAGCAGAGTTCTTGCTTAAGTGATAGCTAACCTTGAGCCAAAGAAGCTCAAGAACAACACTCAGGCCCTGAGTTCAAGTGCCAGGACTGGCGCAAAAAAACAACAAAAAAAAATTTCCATCTGTGGTTGGTTGAAGTCAAGGATATGGAGAGCTAATGTTAAAAGGGTTGCCTTTTTCTTCTAAATAAATAAGCAAATAGATAAATAGCCATTGGCTTAGGAAGTATATGTATCTTTACACTGTCAGTTCTTGAAATCTTGGGAAAATGAATCTTTCAATTCCAACTTCACTGGTGAAACATATGACTTGGGAAATCATTAAGCTGACACTAGAGGACGTATCAATTCAATTGCCTTTCTTCACCCTCACTTTAATTTTTTTCTTTATTTTGTGTTGATGCTGGGGCTTGCATTTAGGTCCTCCCTCTTTCATTTGGCTCAATGCTCTGCCATCCTGTTCCAGCTTTTTGCTGGTTAACTGAAGATCAGGAGTCTTAATGGACTTTCCTCTCTGGCTTCTAACTGCAATCTTCAGATCTCAACCTTGTGAGTAGTTTAGATTACAAGTGTGAGCTACCCAGTGCCTAGCTTTCACATCACTTTAAAAAAAAAGTCGTGGGGCTGGGAAGGTGACTCAGTGGTAGAGTGCTTGCCTTGCATGCATAAGGCCCTGGGTTCGATTCCTCAGCACCACATAAGCAGAAAAAGCTGGAAGTGGTGCTGTGGCTCAAGTGATAGAGCACTAGCCTTGAGCTGAAGAGCTGAGAGACACTGCCCAGGCCCAGAGTTCAGGCACCATGACTGGCAAAAATAAACAAACAGCTTGTTGCATCCTGGATTTTTCTTCCTTTTCTTTTGCCTGGCAAGAGTGGTCAGTTCTTTGGGACAATTATCAGGCAAGTGTCTCCAGTGGGTGGAGGAGAAAACAAATGCCTTTGCAAGGTGTTTGGAACAAAATCAGTAGAGACTAAACTTAAAAGGAAATTTATTCCAACACAGTGAGTTCTGATAACACAACTGTTTGGGCCCCCTGGTCTTCCTTAGTGCCAACTGGCATTAACAGAGCAGACTTACCATCAGGCATGGTGGGGCAGGCGGAGGTGACGTCGGCTGCTGCCATCATTTGCAGCAGAGTCGTGGGTGCTCTGGCATCCCAGTGCCTCCTGTTTGTTGCAGCTGTGGCAGCCTGCGGGCAGCACTCTGTGTCTAAGAGAATCACTTATTAGCTCCAAAGCAGCCAGGGTGTGACTACACTGCATCAAACTAAAGTGCTCAGGTACCAAGGCAATCTAAGATCAGAGCTTAGGAAGCTGACAAACGGTAGTAAAAGTTGTAACTGATGAATTTAACTGACTGTGAAAGATAATTAGTGACATGAATAAACACATTCATTGAATCATGTGGGAGAACCCAATCACTTTCCACAGAACACAATCTATTCTCTCTCTGTCTCTCTGTCTCTCTCTCTCTCCCCTTGTTTTCATTTTTGTGCCCAGAACTAAGGTGTAGGTGCTGTAACTTAGCTTTTTCACCCAAGGCTGGTGCTCAACCCCTTAAGCCAAAACTCTGCTTCCAGCTTTCTGGTGGTTAACTAAAGATAAGAACCTCAAGGACTTTCCTGCCTGGGTTGACTTTGAACTATGATCCTCAGATCTCAGCTTACTGGTGCCCACTGTTTTTTGCTTTTTGGTTTTTTATATTTGTTTTTGTTTATTTTTTATTTTTATTTTTTTCAGTCATGTGCCTGAACTCTAGGCCTGGGCACTTTCCCTCAGCTCTTCAGCTCAAGGCTAGCATTCTACCACTTGAGCTACAGCACCACTTCTGGCTTTTTCTGCTTATGTGGTGCTAAGGAATTGAACCCAGGGCCTCATGCATGCAAGGCAAACACTCTACCTCTGAGCCACCTTCCCAGCCCCTTTTATTTATTTTTTGTATTTGTTTTTTCAATATAGGTATTTGCACTGACACTGAGCCATGCCACAGCTCTCTGGACATATTTTATGCCTCCTTTCCTTTGCTTGTGACACTTCTTTGGTATGGAGGAGGGCAGTGTCTAGGTTACAAAAAGAGTTCCCTAACCACCATTCACAATATGCAGCTCAAGGGAGAGCCTCAGTCAAATGCCTTGTCACTTGAGTAATGATGCTCCAGAAAGATATGAGGCAAAAAGTACTCCAGGAAGGGAAACTGAGCCATTCAGGTTCACATTTGGTATAGGGTAAGATGGGTGCTCTGGCAGGCTGCATGACCCCCATTATGGTTGTTGGAAAGAAAGGAAGCTAGGGTGGGAAAAGTGGGTCACTGGGAGATCAGCTAGTCAGCATTAAGTGTGAAACTATGTAGAATTGACTTTACACTCCAGAAATTATATAATAGCTACTATTAATAGTTAACTATGTTATAACTATTATATTGCAAAATTGTTGTAATATAGTGCTTATAATAAATATTAGTTATTATAACTATTATTATTGTTTGGTTGTTTATTAGTAGTAGTAGTTGTAGTAGTAATAGTATGGCAACCAGGTAGAGAATAAAGAGGAACCCTTTAGAAAATAGGGCAATAAAATGGGGAAAGCATAGAGGAAGGGAATACCATTTGTTAAACCATAGCACATGGCTGGTATCCTCTATATCATATCTCCCCTGTCATATGGTGAGATTATTTTCCTCACAGTACCCAGTGTGGCTATTACTACTCCTAAGAGGAAGTATGTAACATAGAAGATGATTCTATGATCAGAAAGTACAGCATCAGCTGGGATTCAAGCTCCCACCATCTCTGTTACTATGCTGCTGAAGGATGACAAAGTCATGAGTGAGCCATACTGGGCAGAAGGAGGAGGAAGAATCCAGAACATTTCAGAGGAGGAGCTGCCCTGGTGTGCAGGAGCAGCAAGTATAAGCAGGAAGAGACCCAGGAGCCAAGTGGAACATTTGAGCTAATGAAATGGCTCCTGCTCATCCACAGCTTTCAAGGAACACCTACCAGTTTCTGGGCCACAAAGCTCTTCAGAGGCTTTGTCTGTGTACTCTTCTTGCCCCTTCATCTGTCTGTATTCCTTCAACTTCATGCCATCCTCGAAGGTCAAATTGTCAGTTAGTGCAACCATTACCTAAAGCAGTTCCACAGTGTTTCATGAGAAATAAACCTTGGGAAGAGGCTACAATTCTTTTTTTTAAGTATTACTAAGATGTATGTTAAGTATTCAATATGTAACTATTAAGCAGAGTTGCACATAGTTGTGTGTGTTTATGTGTAAGCTACTATTGAACTCAGGGCCCCTCACTGTCACTTTGCTTTTTTACTCAAGGCTGGCACTGTACTTTGAGCCACAGCTCCAGTTCAGCTTTTGGCTTAATTAGAGCTAAGAATTTCAAGGATCTTCCTGCCTGGGCTGGCTTTGAGCCCAGGTAAAAAATCCAAGAAAGGGGCTGGGAAGTTGGCTCAGTGGTAGAGTGCTTGCCTCGCATGCATGAGTCCCTGGGTTCGATTCCTCAGCACCACATAAGCAGAAAAAAGCCGGAAATGGCGCTGTAGCTCAAGTGGTAGAGTGCTAGCCTTGAGCTGAAGGGCTGAGGGACAGCGCCCAGGCCCAGAGTTCAGACCCCACGACCGGACACCCCCACAAAAAAAAATAAAAGGAAATCCAAGAAACTCTTATCTCTAACCAGTAAAAATCTGGAAGTGGAAGTGTGTCTCAAGTAGAAGAGTGCCAGCCTCAAGTGAAAAAGCTAAGCAGAACATAAAACCCCGAGTTCAAGCCCTGGTGCTTACAAACAGACATACACACACACACACACACACACACACACACACACACACACACACACACTTAGAAAACTTGAATACCCGAGCCCCTTCTAGGACTATTTAATGGAATTTGCCCCTAGAGCCCATAGAACAATGTCATAAAACTTTTCTCTTAGCTGAAATGTCTATTTTTATGACTTACCTCATCCTCCTGGAAGGAGTCTTCACCAGAAACACACTTGTCGAAGGGAATTTCAAACTTTACCCCCCTCTAGAAGGCAACAAAACAAAATTTAAAAAGTCTTTGTTTAGCAGTTCAATAAAAGCTTTACAATTATAATCCCTTGGGTCAATTTATTTTGATAACAACTACTTCAAATCATTAATCTAATCACTAAATAGGGTTATTCTATGAAATAGAGGAGAAATTAGGTAGGCAACCCAGATTATAAGGGATAAACCCATAGGCAGCCTTCTAACATGAAATCAAAAGAAAAAAAAAAGTTTATTACTTTAGCTTTATATTTCTGTTCAGGAATTTTACTTTCCTTTGTGTTCTGAAGCCTACTTTGTTTTTAAGTCTTTCAATGTCCTGGAATTTAAGATAAAAACAATACTGTCATTTAATTTTATTTTCCAACTTCTGAATTCACAGCACTTGGTACTTCTATGATCTGATTTTTAGATTGAATTGGGTGATTGATTTGAAAACAAAAGCATGCCTTTACTAAGGAAAGTCAGTCATTCATCAAAAACTCAGGCATAGAATGCAACAAATTGAGATATTTGTGGATTTATCATGGGCATTGCAATGGGTAAAAATTCTATAGTGTGATGAAGTGTTCATTGCTCTAGTACAGTCCAATCCAACCCAATCCAGTTCAAGTATATATTTTTCTAGGACTAGGAATTGAACTCGGTACTTCATGCATACTAGGTAAGCACTCCCTCTGAGCCATATCTTGGCCCAAGAATATAATTTTAACAACAGAATCTCTCTCTTAAAAGGCTTAGGATCTGAGTCAAGAAAGTAAGAAAAGTGTCCAACTCATGACAATGTAAAGGGTGGGCTGTAAAAATTGACAGGCAATTTGAAGGAAGAAGACAAGAAGACTATATACAGCGGATAACAAGAGTTTGAAAGGCAAGGTTGAGAGGTGAACTGTGTGCTGAGGTTTCTTAGGCCCTATCTTGGGCTCTCCACTCTTCCTTTCTTTTCCACAAGGGAGCCTCATGCATTTCTATCAATTAAGTCCCAGCTTTATGCAATGACTCCTTATGCAGTGTGTCATCTAGTTTCCCCTTTCCCCTCTTCTAAGCTTCAGACTCAGCATCCTGCCTAGTTAGCGTCATCTTCAATTTGTTGATTGCTTTGTGTGTATGTGTGCCAATATTGGGGTTGAACTCAGGGCCTCACATTCTCACTTGGCTTTTTCATTCAAGGCTGGCATTCTACCACTTGAGCCACACCTCCAGTCTGGCTTTTTGATAGTTAATTGGAAATAAGAGTCACACAGACTTTTCTATCCAGGCTGGCTTTGAATCTGTATCCTCAGATCTCAGTCTCCTGTTGTCTCTCTGAAGCAAAGATGGCATTTCTATGTTTTCTAAATACCATATTTCTGAGTTGCCTTCACTAGGCCCCATTTTCCTAAAGTTATCCTATCTCTTCATCACTTTCCAATCCCAATTTCTTAAGCTACTGAGGAGGCTGAGGCAGAAAGATCATAAGTTCAAAGGCAAGCCAGGGCAATATAGTGAAAAACAAAGAGAAAAACAAGGATGCTCAGGCTGTAATTCAGGACAGAGCACTTGCCTAGCATTTGTGAGGTCTTGATTCAATTTCAACATCACAAATTAAAAAAAGAAAAATTAAGCATTCACCTACTATGTGATCCAGCTAATCCAATCCAAAGGGTTTATTCAAAAGACAAGAAGACCATGTCTACACAAAGATTTGTACATAAATGTTCACTGCAGCTTTATTTGTAATAGTCAAAGGCTGGAAACAACTTACACACCCATCCACAGTAACAAACTATTCATATGTGCAATGTGGACAATTCGTGACATTATTATGCAGAAGGAAACCAGACAATAGAGAGCAGAGTACAGTGTGATTCATTTACATATTGCAAATGAATCTAGAAAATGCAAACTCAGCAGCTGTGACAGGAAGCAATTCTGTGGTTGCCTGGGGAAGGGGGGGGGGGGGGGGGGGGGGGGGGGGGGGGGGGGGGGGGGGGGGGGGGGGGGGGGGGGGGGGGGGAGACACCAAGAAAGAAAAGAGGAATGAATAAGAGGACCTGAGCTTTATAAAAGGATCTCACATGACGGTTGGGTCTATCATGTTGCACAGGAAGAGGTGAGAAGCACTAGGCTAGAGCAACCCCACTGGAAAGAACAGAGGCCCAGCAGCCATCCCTACCTGCACAGGCCTTTTCTTCAGGTGCATCTTCTTTACCAAATAGGTTTTATGACTGATTCTTGAGTTCTCCTTTAATACAGATGGTACATGGTCAAAAAGATTGGTTCTGTGTGAATTCTGGAAGCTACTTTCGGTCCCTTCACCAGAGCCCATTAAGAACATGCTATTATGCTGCTGCAGACAAGATCATTGGAGGCAGCTACTCCCAGAGTGTGTGTGTGTGTGTGTGTGTGTGTGTGTGTGTGTGTGTGTGTGTGTGTGTGTGCGCTGGGTGTGAAACTTGGGGCTTCATAATCCTAGGCAGCAGTTCTACCACTGAGCCACATCCTACCACAAAAGTTGTCTTTGTGGTTCTTTTTCCCTGAGACTGTCTTGTTATTCTTCAGGTGCTTTTTTTCATAGCTTTTCTAGAAATGTCTGCTATGTAGTCCTGGCCTAACATGTATTAGTTCCTGGGCTGGAACCTCAGCATGGGGAAAAAAAAAAAAAGCAACAAGGCAGGATAGATTAGGCATGGTGAACAGCAGACAGGAGTTCAGAAACAATGCATTTAGAAACATAGAAGCACTATCTTTCTTGCTTCTAAATACACTGTTTCTGACTATCAAGGATAAACATTGATTTCATGGCAGGATGCCATTATTTTCCTGGAGGTGATGTTCAAACATAAAGATCAAGGGTTAAAGAGTAGGTCAGACTTAGACACTCAGAGCCCAAGCAATAAAAGGGTAACACTAAGAGTGATTCAGAGTAAATATACACAGTTATCCTGAATAACTGTTCGTCAGACCCTGCCTTCATATAAATACCCCCGATGTCAAAGAGCTCTGTGTCTCTCCCTCTTAGCAACCACACTTTATCTGACAGAGTAAGCCTCTTTCTTTCTGCTTGTCTGTTTTCCTGCTTACTCAGTAAGTTTTCTTACCATTATGACTTGTCCAGAAATAGGACTTAAATTGGAAAGTCCTCATGTCTAAAGGGCAACTTCACAAACCTTCCCCTAAACTCCTAACAGGAAGAAGGAAAGGAAGGGAAGGAAGGATGGGAGGGAGGGAGGAAATGAGAAGGAAAGGAAAGGAGAAAGAGAAAAAGGAAGGAAGGAAGAAATGGAAGAAAGGAAGGAAGAAAGGAAAAAAAGAAATGGAAGGAAAGAAGGGGGAAAGAAGATGGGAGGAAGATAAGGAGGGATGGAGGAAAGGACGGTCTTCTACCCATCTTTTTGGTGTCAGAACTCCCATCTCAGACCCATTACATGTAAAGCTGTCAATGCATAAGGATCTGAGCATGAGCCACACGGTGCTCTGGAGAAAACCTTCCCCAGGCTGCAGCTCCTGCACATCTGATCACTACATTTAAGTTAATCATTTTCAGTATCTACTAATTTAGTCAACTCTAAACTGGAAGAACAATGTTTCCTTCTAGAAGGGTGAATTTACCTCCAGTTCTCTCCCCATCTTCTTCCTGATTTCCTTCATGTCATTGTGATACTGTTGACGTATTTCTTCTAGCTGCTTCCAATATTCCTGGAAAGCAAAGCCAACCCAAATACTCTAACATTTGTGAACAACTTAAAAGTAGTCTCTATAAAATCCATACTTTTTTGGGAGGGGGGTGTCCGGTAGTGGGGCCTGAACTCTGGGCCTGGGCGCTGTCCCTCAGCTCTTCAGCTCAAGGCTAGCACTCTACCACTTGAGCCACAGCGCCACCTCCGGCCTTTTTCGTTTTTGCTTATGTGGTGCTGAGGAATCGAACCCAGGGCCTCAGGCATGCAAGGCAAGCACTCTACCACTGAGCCATCTTCCCAGCCCCAAAATCCATACTTTTTTTAAGAAGTGACATAAGCATTCAAAATGTGTTATTCTCAAACATCATAATCTGCCATGTTTTGGCCATGGATGGTTCTTCACACCCTATGAGAGATACATGGGCTTGCACAGATCCTATGCTCATACAGGACCCTAAATGCACTGACATAGTTATGCATCCAATGTTGATTTCAGATTATGTTATAGGTTGAAATTCATTCCCTCTAAAGATAGGTGGAAGCTGAAAAGATGGTGCACTCCCAACTATTCAGGAGGCAAAGGCAGATAGATCCTTGAGCTCTGTGGTTTAAGATGTAACCTGGGCAGCTTAGAGAGACCTCATCTCAAAAACAAAACCAAATGAACTCTGCTGAAGTCCTGTTTCCTGGCGCCTTAGAACATGGCCTGATTTGGGAACAGGGGCATTGCAGAGACAACTAGTTAACATGCAGTCATGGAGCAAAGTGGCTCCCTTTGAAGATGACCAGGTGAAAACTGAGATGCCACCCTGTTTCAAAAGGCAGATGTTAGAATGATGCAAGCAACTGCAAACCAAGGAATGCCAAATATTGCCAGGAAAGCATCAGAAGGTAGGAAGAGGCACAAAGATCCCCTCTAAGTTAGATGGAGGCCGTGAAGAGTGTAGAATGCCATTACTTTGATTCTGTACTTGCAGCTTCCAGAACTGTGAGAAAATACATGTCTGTGTTTTTAAGCTAGCATCCAGCTTGCTATACATGGACAGCATAGCCCTGGGAACACTAATGTTAAATAAGTTAATAAGTTAAATAAGTGACCCAAGGTAAACACATTATGATTAACTGGTGGTATACACCCCAAGTAAGTAAAATTTGGGCTCTGTGTCCCCTAAAACACCAAGCTTGGTTCTTCACATGCTCAGTATTTGCACACTGAGGCATACTGAGGAAAAGGGACTAAAACATGTAAGCCCTAGAATTCAACTGTTTTTAACCTGGTCCTTCATGTCCTTTTTCCTAAATTGTAGCTCCTGGGATGCAGTTTCTTCTCCACGGTCTCTTAACTCTTGCCTCTGGTTGTGATTTGGTTCAGCAGAAGGACGAAGACCCTATTGATTGAATGAAATTATTTATAAGGTACATTTGCATTTTGGGAACAGCTTCTGAGTTGACCTTGACTTCTTCCTATAGGCAAGAATTATATCACCAAACAAACTCAGTAGTTTGGAGAGTTTTTGGAGTAAATAATATAATTTTCTTATTTCCCTTTTCCTTCGTTTTGTTTTGTGGTGATACTGAGGTTTGAATTCTATGTCTTAAGTTTCCTAGGCAGGCACTCTATCATTTGAGTCACACCTTTAATTCCTCCCCCCCCCCCTTTTATTTTGCTAGTCCTGGGGCTTGAACTCTGGGTCTGGGCACTGTACCTAAGTTTCTTTTGCTCAAGGCAAGCTCTGCTATTTAAGCCATAGCTCCACTTCTGGCTTTTTTGAGTGGTTTACTGGAGATAAGAGTTTCACAGTTTCTCCTCTGGACTGGCTTTGAACCTCGATCCTCAGATTTCAGCCTCCTGATTAGCTAGGATTATAAGCATGAGCCACCAACACTGGTCTACATTTCATCTTTCACCTTTTTTGCTTTAGATTACATTTTAGGTTACATGTTTTTGTTTGAGTGAGTCTGGACCATAATCCTTCAACCAACAGTCTTCCTCCCATAGCTGTAATACAGAAGTGTACCATAATGTTTGTCCAATAACATTTGTTGAGATGGAAGCTTACTTACTTTTTGCCTTGGCTGGCTTCAGACACTTTACATGGGGCTGAGATTACCCAGGTGTAAGCCACCTTACCTAGTAGAATTTTCATAATTTAAATACTAAACAATTTTTTAAATTTCCCATAAATGCTGTGTATTCTAAGCAATTATTTTATGTTATCATTTGAGATGTTAGATTCATTTTCTGACTTGATAAACTATAATTATAAAATTAAAAAGAAAAAGAAAGAAATATTTAAAAATAAAATACAAATAAGCTAGGCCCCAGTGGTTCTTTTTTTTGGGGGGGGGTGGTCCAGTTGTGGGGCCTGAACTCTGGGCTTGGGCACTGTCCCTCAGCTCTTCAGCTCAAGGCTAGCACTCTACCACTTGAGCCACAGCACCACTTCCAGCT
>NW_012267413.1:271746-352297 GCF_000151885.1 Dipodomys ordii | reverse complement strand
AAAAAAAAGAAAAAGAAAAAAAAAAGAAAAAAATATTTTAGATCAAATTTGATATGGAAGGGAGGCACAAGGGAACAATAAATTAAGTGTTTAAAGTGGAGATTTTTGGAAGTTCTCCCTCACTTATTTTAGGAGAATTTGGGGAGACTTTGGAATATATAATGTTGACAAATGATGTTTAGTCCAGGAGTTCAAGACCAGCCTGGGCAACAAAACAATTCAATCTCAGACCAAACAAGAGGGTGTTGAACGTGTCTAAAGCTATTTTCAGAACATCAAAGACAAGGTTGACCACAGCATACCATTGAGCAGGTGATGTGTTGTGGCTTTCTTCCCAGTTAGACCCTTCAATTCCAGAAGCTTTTTGAGGGACACAGTGATAGTTTGGTTCATGGATTCTCTTCCTTAGCAGGTCAAGTTGAGCATAATAAAAGTCATAATGTCCACAAACTGCAGCTACTTTGGGCCTTTCCATCATTTTTATCTAGCAGATTAAAGAAAAAAAGAATAATGAATTTTTTTAAATGTATAATGTAAATCTACCATTGAAAAATATTTTTTGGTGGTACTGAGGTTTGAACTCAGAGTCTTTCTCTACCTCTACTACTTGAATTACTACTACTACTACTACTCAAGTAGTAGAGTAGCCATGACTCAAGGTCTGGTATTTTGCTACTAGGATTTATTTTAAAATTTAAAGATTAAAAGACTTTAAAATCTATTAAATGAGGAAGATAGTCATCATTTTACAATCTCTCTGTCTCTCTCACTCTCTTTTATTTATTTATTTATTTTTATTTTTTGTCAGTCATGGGGCTTGAACTCAAGGCCTGAGTGCAGTCCCTGAGCTCTTCTGCTCAAAGCCAGGGCTCTACTACTTTGAGCCACAGGGCCACTTCCAGTTTTTTGGTGGTTAAGTGGAGATAAAAATCTCAGGGACTTTTCTGCCCAGGCTGGCTTTGAACACATCTCAGCCACCTAAGTAGCTACAATTACAGGTGTGAGTCACTGATGATCAGCTCATTTTACAATCTCAGTTGTGTATAACCCAAGAAGAACAGCTTCTTTGGGATTTTCTCTGAAGTGCAAGTAGATATGGGTGGTTCCCATGCAGATATATTTATCTCTTCTTTAATAGAAGTTGTTTAAGTGATTAGCAAAGATATCATTTGGTTGATAGTCCTTCTAACTTAATCTACTCTCAAATCTTTCAGCTAATTTTTCTCCTACAGATATGATACAGATTTCTGAATCATGGCAGATTTTTCTGATTTCTTTAGTAGAATTAGTCACATTTTTTCAATAAAAAGCAGTAATATAGACAATAATTTCCAAATCTGTTTACATACCAACATACTTTCTGAAAAAATCCATATATCAAGTAAACATATAGTAAATGGACTTCTAAATGGTCTTGGAATTATACAATGAGCTTTCCTTAAAAATGTGATTCTTTGGGCCAGGCACCAGTGTCTCATGTCTGTGATCTTAGCTACTCAGCTGAGATCTGAAGATTGCTGTTCAAAGCCAGCCTGGGGAAGAAAAGTCTATGAGACTCTTGTCTCCAATTAAGCTTAAAAAAACTGGAAATGAGCTGTTGCTCAAGTGGTATGCTAGCTTTGAGTACAAAAGCTCAAGGAACATTTCCCAGGCCCTGAGATTAAGCCCCAGGACCAGTGACAAAAAAAAAAACCTAGTAATATTTTTTAGGGGGGAGGTCTTTGGATATTGCTCAATAGTAGAGCACTTGTCTAACTTGTGTGAGCCTTTGCATTCAGTCCCAGCACAGTACAATAACAAAGTGGCCAATTTATCATTTATTTACCAGAAGCATTTCATTAGTGTGACCTAAAAGATTCAACATTCCATTAAATAAATTCAATTAACTAAGCACAAAGAATCTAGAAAAAGGTTAATTACTATAGAAAAAATTTTTAAATGCATGCTAATAAAGTAACAGTAAAATAGCAATAATTTTATGATTCAAATGACATGTAGCAATTTAGAGTATGAAATACAGTATGGGGTTTTGGCTTGCTTTGTTTGAAATAGGTTCTTGATATGTAGCCTAGGTTGACTTGGAACTCTCAATCCCCCTGCCTGAACCTTCTGAGTGCTGAGATTAGAGGCATGTATCCCCATACCTACTAATGCAGTGTTTCCTGCCATTGCATTACTCCATCATTCTGTAGAGAAATATTTTTTCTTATATATACAAAAAATTAGAAAATTTTCAGCTATAAAAAGAAAACTTAGCTAGGCTCCAGTAGGTCACTCCTGTAATCTTAACTTCTCAGGATCACTGTTCAAAGCCAGTCCAGGCAAGAAAGTCCATGAGACTTTTATCACCACTTAACTACCAGGAAAATGGAAGTGGCTTGTAGCTCAAAGTGGTAGGGTGCTGTAGCTCAAAGTGGTAGAGCACAGAGACAGGTCCTGGGTTCAAAGCCCATGACAAGAAACAAAGAAGGAAAGAAAAGAAAAAGAAAGAAAGGAAAGAAGGAAGGAAGGAAGGAAGATGAGATGTAGCAATAAAAGTTTTTTTAATAGCAACTAAAATGAAGTAAGAAATGTTCACTTTCATGCATCTCACTAAAGAATGATTTACTATGCCTACAAAACTTATAGACTCCAAATTAATTAGCTTGTACTAATTAGTTTTCAATGAATATATATGGTCAGGTCGGTCTACAAGAGCATAGCACAGCTAAGAAAGAGAGGGGCTTAGCTTGACTTACACATATGGGGTTCTGGGCTCCAGCTGGGGGTCTCCATTCATTTCTATGTAATACATCCTTCTTTTTAGCTGGCACTGATATTTTTGATCGCAGTGGACATTTGCCCTGGAACTTCACTTTCTGTATTTTAGAATCTCATTAAAACAAAATAAAATAACTTCATTTAAAAAATTAGTATTGACACCTGAAAGAGTATCAAAGTAAGCTGCAATGCCAGGCACCGGTAGCTCACACCTATAATCATAGCTACTCAGGAGGCTGAGATCTGAGGATCATGGTTCAAAGCAAGCCTGGGCAGACAAATCCAAGAGACTATTCTCACCAATTAACCTACAAAAACTTGAAGTGGAGGTGTGGCTCGAGTTTTGAGTGGAAAAAGCCAAGCAAAGAGTTTGAGATCCCCAAGTCAAGCTCCAGTGAATACAGGCACAAAAACAAAGAAACAAACCCAAAAATATAAGCTATAAGTCATAACACAGAAAATTTATTTTAGCCAGAAATATTCTGCACACAGAATGAAATACCGCTACGTACTCTCTTTGAATGGAGGAAAACATTTTGTTGAGGGTTCCTTTACATATTGTCGGCAATAAATAACATGACAATATTTTTTTTTGGCAGTACTAGGGTTCAAAATTAGGGCTTCAAATTTGCTAGACAGGAGCCAGATCCCTTGAACCACATCTCTAGCACTAACATTTTATTAAGGGTGGAATTAATATCAATGTTAACAGAAACAAAAAGCATGGGAAAATGGTAAAAGTAAATAGAGTCATGAGAGCTTAGGTTCTGAAATGACATCATGCTTTTTATGTGTGCTTAAACTCAAGGCCTCACACTCTTGTTTGGCTTTATTCATTCAAGCCTGAGCCACACCTCCACTTCTGACATTGTTTTCTAGTTAGTTGGAGACAAGAGTTTCAGAGACTTTCCTGCCCAGGCTGGTTTGGAACCTCAATCTTCAGTCTCCTGATTAG
Source organism: Dipodomys ordii (assembly GCF_000151885.1). NCBI lineage: Eukaryota > Metazoa > Chordata > Mammalia > Rodentia > Heteromyidae > Dipodomys > Dipodomys ordii. Next base: position 348,582 of record NW_012267413.1, on the reverse strand, counting down.
TTAAGATTACATGTGTGAGCACCAGCTTCCCACAAAGTGGCACCATTCTTGTTTCTACATTTTAAAATGTAGGTAGGCCTTCTCACACATTATCCCCATCAAAAATGTGTTCCCATTTTCTGATCTCTCCCACATCAACAATGTGGACAAATATACTTCCTTTCCTGCTGTATTAACCTGCTTTCTAAGCCTTTTCAGTCCATAACAATCACATCAAATCTGGCAAAGAGGCTGACTCATTTTCCTTTTATAATGTTCCCTCCACTTTTCTTTCTCTATCGTGGTGGATGACATTTTGCTAGCACAAATTCCTTGGAGAAATTTTCTCTTCCTGATCCTTTAAGTCCAAGCATTTGGTTATGACTAAACCTTACTGGTCTGATTGCCACTTGGATAGACATAGCTTCTCATTCTTAATATAAGCTCCTGTCTTGCATTCACACTGCACTTGATCCCTTCTGTGGATTCCTGACACCTGACTAATATTGTTCTCTAGACTTACAACTCTCATAAAGCATCATCTGCTTCATTCATGTCTCAATATAATTGTCCTTACATTGCTTTCAAATAGTTCCAAGATTCTAGCCAGCTCCAAGAGAATTCTCAATTACTAGTCCATCCTGTCTATTTCAGAAAGAAGCTGAAACTAATCCTCCTATGTCTGAGCCTTCTTCCAAGAGGTAAGCTTTGATGTAGCCTCCTCAAGCATTTCTACCTGCATGTTGCTTTGTGAACATTTCTTGAGTAAAGAAAACAAAAGCACTATGTCTCCCAGCTTACTCCTGGGCTACCTAAACATCTCAGGCACGTCCCCTAGTGGCCACATGAGCAGTATTTTTCTCCTGCTTACACTGCTTGTGTTTTCTAAGTTTCCAATTCAATAGATTTAGTGGAATTTCCCTGCTAATGTTGCCAGCCATATATTGGACCTTTCTGTGTGAGAGATGCATAATAAGTACTTATTTTTTATGTCAGTTAATGTGTTGACTTTGTCATAAGCTTTGAAACAGGCACATCTAACATGATGAAAACCTGGTCATCATGCTTATGAACTATCAAAGGATCATAACTGCTTTCCTTTTTTCTTTTCTTTTCTCTTTTCCTTTTCTCTCGTTCCTTTCTTTCTTTCCTCCTTTCCTTTACTCTCCTTACTTCTCCTCCCCTTTTTTGCTTTCCCCTTTCTTTCTCTCTTCCTTTTCTTTTCTTCCTTCTTTCTTTTCTTTCTTTCCTTCCTTCCTTCCTTCTTTCCTTCTTTCTTTTCTCTTTTCTTCCTTTCTTCCTTCCTCCCGTCTTTCTTTTCTTTCTTTTTTCTCCTTCCTTCCTTCCTTTCTTTCCTTCTTTCTTTCTCTTCTTCCTTCCTTTCTTTCTTTCTTTCTTTCTTTCTTCCTTCCTTCCTTCCTTCCTTCCTTCTTCCTTCCTTCCTTTCTTTCTTTCTTTCTTTCTTTCTTTCTTCCTTCCTTCCTTCCTTCCTTTCTTTCTTTCTTCCTTTCTTCCTTTCCTCATGCTGAGGATTTAACCAAAGGCCTCTTCTATGGTAAGCAAGTGCTCTACTATTGAGCTACACTCTCAGTTCCTACAAAAGGTATTTTTTGAGTCAGACCAGACCAGGCTGGCCTTGAACTATGATCTTCCTGCCTCAGACTCCCAAATGCTGGGATTACAAACACAGCTACCACAATCGACAAAGAATTGTCATTGCTTTGTGTGTGTGTGTGTGTGTGTGTGTGTGTTGTAATTGAACCAAAATCCTTGTGAATGCTCTGCAAGCAAGCACTCTACCACTTAGCCTTGCCCCTCAAGTTCAATGGAAGTTCTTGGATCGTATAGTCAAATCATTCTTACCGGGGACTATCTTCCTAGAAGGCTGAGAGGCTAAGGATCTTGCTTTATGTAGAAGTGTATGGCTGAATTCTTCTTGAATAACCTAAAACCAAACATACATATCAATGACCTGCCAATCAAAACCTCTGTCAAACACAGTCACTTCAAAACTCACCTCAGGAGTCAAGTATTTAGCAATAAGAATCTCTAAAAAGGGCTTTTTCAAAATGGAATTAACAGATGGTCGATCTCGAGGAGACACCTTAAAGAGCTGAAGTACCAATGACTGTAGATCATGAGAAAACCTTGGTGATATCGGGGCTAATTGTGCTTGACAAATCTTCAGGACCAGCTGGTGTAAGTTGGTACCTTCAAACTGACAGGACAAGAGCAAGGCAATACATTGGAGAAATGTTAAACACTGCTATTAAACCTTAAATAAACGTTCCAAGAAGAAAAAACAACTCATTAATTTATTAGTTTATTACTTCTGTGTGTGTGTGTGTGTGTGTGTATGTCTGTGTCTGTGTCTGTGTCTGTGTCTGTGTGTATGCCTGAACTCAGGGTCTGAACACTGTCCCTTAGCTTTTTCACTCAAGGCTATCTTTCTACCACTTTAGCCACAGCTCCATTTCTGCCTTTTTGGTGGTTAATTGGAGATAAGAGTTTCATAGACTTTCCTATCCAAGCTGACCTTGAACCATGATCCTTAGATCTCAGCTTCCTGAGTAGCTAGGATTACAGGTGTGAGCCACTGGTCCCCGGCTTATTAATACTATTATACTTATTTGTGATGTTGGGAGTCAACACAGGGCCTTACATATCCTAGGCAAGTACTTATCCATTGAGCTACAATTCCTGGCCAGCCTGAGACTGTTTTTAAGCTTCAGAGAGGACTGCATTTTACCCTACAAGGTTGTTATAAGCTAATCTTTCCTAATTAGATACTGCAGGTAGTCACTCATATTGTGCCATGCTAATTGAAACAGGTCTTGTAGTTTTAGATGTTTTTTTCCTTTTGTGTCAGCTGTGGAATCTGGGGTGTTGTTCATGTAAGTGTGTTCTCTATCATTGAGCTCTATCTCTGCCATAGTTTGAATTTTTTGACTAAAAATATTTTCATTCATTTTAATTTTTAATTATTTTTGGGGGGTCCGGTCGTGGGGCCTGAACTCTGGGCCTGAGCACTGTCCCTCAGCTGTTCAGCTCAAGGCTAGCACTCTACCACTTGAGCCACAACGCCACTCCGGCTTTTTTCTTTTTGCTTATGTGTTGCTGAGGAATCGAACCCAGGGCCTCAGGCATGCAAGGCAAGCACTCTACCACTGAGCCACCTTCCCAGCCCTTAATTTTTAATTATTATCAAACTAATATTTACTCACATTTAAAACCTGGAAGGTGTAGGAGGTTATCCTCAGGAGAATATGTTTCCTGTCACTATTTAGAATACTTCCTTCAGTTGAAGGCATACTATTAGGACATTTTATTTCTTCTTTTCAAAAGTTAAACAGAGCTAGGCACAGGTGGCTTGTGCCTGTAACTCTAGTTACTCAGAAAGTTGAAATCTGAGGATCATGGTTCTAAGCCACGTGGTTCTAAGCAGGAAAATATCTGAAACTCTTCTCTACAATTAACCACCAAAAAGCTCAAGGTGAAGGTATGCCTCAAGTAGTAGAATGCCAGCCTTGAATGGAAAAAGCCAAGTGAGAGTGTCAGTTTCTGAGTTCAAGCTCTAGTATAGACATATACACACACAAAAAAGGTTAATAGAATATAAATTGATGGCTTGTTTCTAAAATTCCAGAGGTTTTGCCTAGTGGCCATACTCCAATAAGAGCCACAGGTACTGGGTACTTAATGAGCATTACTTCTGGATGAAATTTTGTACTTAACTTGTTGCTGGAGGATTCAGCATATCCTGGGGGTGGAGGGGGAACACTGTGAAGCATGTGTTTACCTCTGCTAAATGTATATATTATGTATATATATTATAGGCATATATATGCTATATATGTATTTATGTATACTTATAATTATTATATTGTATATATGTTATTTTATATTATTTGGATAGCTATGTCAGGCATATAATTTTATTATTCTTTATTTTGATTAATTAATTTCCAGTAGTAGGGCTTGAGCTCAGGGGCCTCTTAGCTTTCTTGCTAATGGCTGGCATTCTATCATTTGAGCTATACCTTCAGCTTAGCTTTTCACTGGTTAATCAGAGTTGGAGTCTTGAGGACTTTTCTGCCTGGCTGGCTTTGAACCCAATCCTCCTACTTAGCCATGGACACTTAATTTTACCATCCCTTTTGACTGATTATCCATATACTTTTTGCTTTTCTTGTTTAAGACAAGGGTTGTTCTGGGTTTCCCTGGCTTATCTTAAACTCCTGGGCTCAAGTTGAAGCCTCAGACTTCTAAATAGCCAGGGCCATAGGCAATATTCAGCTAGCTAACTGAAGAAAATATTTTCTCTAAGAAGTTAGTTTCACTAAATTGATTTCAATAATTCAAGGTTAATCTGATGATTAACATACTTACAGGATGCCTGAGCGTGCAAAGCTCATATAAAACACAGCCAAGAGACCAAATGTCCCTAGGGAAGAGAAGAGTTTATGTGCCAAGGAAATATCCATAGTTCTTAGTAAACATTTTTGTTTTGCTAATGCCTTGTATGTATGTAGCACTATTTTGTATACGTTGATGAGTTCTCAAAAATGCTTTCAGGCTGGGCACTGGTGGCTCATGTCTATAATCCTAGCTACTCTGGTGGCTGAATTCTGAGGATCATGGTTCAAAGCCAGCCTGGGCAGGAAAGTCTGAGGGACTCTTATCTCCAATTAACCACCAAAAAACTGGAAGTAGAACTGTGGCTCAAAGTGTTAGAACACTAGCCTTGAGCAAAAAAAGAGCCCAGGGATAGTGCCTCGGTCCTGAGTTCAAGCCCCACAACTGACAAAAAAAAAATGCTTTCAGATACATCCAATCAATTCTAAAATAAGAAGTAAAGCAAAGCCTAAATTTCCCCTAAACAAGCATTGTGATCTTCCTATGTATTTATGTTTGGAACTTGTATTTATGTTTGAACTCAGGGCCTCTTACCTCTTGAGTCATGCCCCCAGTCTTTTCTTTGGCATTTGTTTGATAGGGTCTTACTAAATTTTCCCCGAACAAGCATTGTGATCCTATCTCCCTCTCCTGAGTAGCTGGTTTGCCTGAGTGAACCACTGTACTTGACCCATTAGATTTGCTTTTGTCTTTAGAATCAGGTAATACTTCATTTCCATATGATAGGATGAGATTAAAAAAAACACATTAATTAAATTAAAAAAACAGGGCTGGAGCTCAGAGGAAAATCTCAAGGTTGAATCCCTAGCACTACAAAACAAAACCTCTGAAAAAAAAGGCACAAAGAGGAACTTCTCAATGTGATTCATTGTATCTCTAAATGAAAAGGAATTGTTCTGAACAAACTTTGAAAGACTCAAAAACACTGGTCACAGTTAGAAGTCACTAGCGTCCCCCTTCATATATGGAGAAATAAAATTACCAAAAGTAGTAGGAAAACAGAGAGAGAGAGAGAGACAAGATTAGAACTTCAGTCTCTGGACCCATAACTCAACAAATCTGACCTGAAACCAGATTGTACTGACACTTTCAAATGAGTCAGGAACTCACGTTTTATTGTTATATGGTCTATTCTGACAGATCTCCGGGGACAGGTAGTGGGGTGTTCCAACACAAGTTCGAGCAAGTTCCAGGGAGCTAGCAAGTTACATAGAATAATGAGACAGTATGGTTTGTTCTGGAGAAAGACTTCACATGAGAAAAAGTGTAACAAAAATTTAGCTCATTTGCATAAGTATAAAGAGAACACAAAACATTGTACCTCGATAACAGAATAGTAAAAACCAGTAGGTATCTTTAGTTAGTTTTGTTTTGGTGGTACTGGGCTGGGACCCCAGAGCTTCACACATGCTAGCAAGTACTCTACCACTTGAATCACACCTCCAAACCTTTATTGCTCTTGTTACTTTGTTTAAAATTAAATTTTATTTTTTTGTAAAGGTGATATACAGAGGAGTTGTGATTACATAAGTAAGGTAATGAGTACATTTCTTGCTGAACATTGTTACCTCCTCCCTCATTTTCTCCCCACTTTCCTTCCCCCTGACTCCCTCCCCCCACGTTGTAAAGTTAATTTCCAATATAGTGTCTTGTGAGTGTTGTTGTTGCTTACATTGGTTCACTTTGTCCTTTGTCTTACCACTTTGTCATTCTCCTCCCCTTCCCCAAATCAGATAAAGGTATAAATGTATATACAATACACAGGGTACCAAACTCAAATACAGTGACAACAGGAGATATTGGTGTTTTTTTTCTTCTCCCTTTTTTTTTTTTTTGCCAGTACCAGGGCTTGAACTCAGGGCCTAGAGACTGCCCCTGAGCTTATTTGTTCAAGACCACGTGAGCCACTTCTTCACTTCTGTTTTTTGTTTTTGTTTTTTTGCTGGTTAATTGGAGATAACAGTCTTAGGGATTTTTCTGCTTGGGGTGGACTTTGAACCTCAATCCTCAGATCTCAGCCTCCAGAGTACCTAGGATGATAGGCATGAGCCATTGGCACCTGGCCTAAAATTGTTTTCCAAAGCAGTTGCACCAGTGAATTCTGTAGTAAGTATAAACCTGCCCATTCTACTAAATTCCCACAAACTTTGGACATACTCCAGCAACAGCTCCTATTACACAAACTTGGAATCATGTTAACCACCCTTACTTCATTATGCCACAATTTATCTTGATAAGTTTAAACATAGACATATGAGTGAGTTCATACATTTATACACTTACCAAAAATAATGTAGACAATCAAGCTTTTGCTAGCTTCCTCCTTCAAATACCTCAAATGCATACTTGGTTTTAAGTAGGGAAAGAAATGATTGTTGGAAGTACTTACTTATTCAGGACTCTTGCTATACCGAAGTCCCCAAGCTTTGCAACCATTCCATTCTTGCTAAGAAAAATGTTCTAAAATTGGAGGAGAGAAAATGTTACATTACTTGAGATAGTTTGAGAAAGAGGGGGAAAAAAAGATTTTTTTCGGTCTTAGTCCTCACTCTGAGGTGTTACCTGAGCTTTGATGTCCCTGTGTAATATTTTCCTGTCATGAATGTGCTTCAGTCCTAGGGAAATCTGCACGAACCAACCCAGGATCTATAGAGGAAACAGAATCAGCTTGCTAGTCACCAAAATGTCTTTATAAAAACATACAAAAAAGAAGGAAGTGGTATGTGTTGTGTGTATTTATCAGGATGAAGCTAATAAATACACTTCATATTGTTTTTTTAATATAATTTTATTGTGGTTATTAAGGTGTTATACAGAAGCGTTACAGTTTCATAAGTCAGGTAATGAGTACATTTCTTTTTGGATGATATCACTCCTTCCTTCACTTTCCTCCAGTTTCCTCCTCCTGTCCCTATTCACAGATTGCATAGTTCATTTTCCACACAGTGTCTACTGAATACCGAGACTGCATTTGTTCACCCTTCCTCCTTCATGTCTGTGTCCCCACCCCCTAGCCTTTCTTCTAAGGACAAAAAGCAACAACATTAACAAGAAAACTCAAAAGCAAAAACAAAGGACATCTCCTCAATCACCACTACCACCATTACCAACAACAACAAAAACCCATGTTTCCTTCATTTTATAGATAGAAAAATAGAGGTACAGAAAAGCAATCTAAAATAGATATAAAAGAGGATTCATATGCAGAAAAAGACAGACTGAAACAAGGAATAGAGGAGGGCATTTATGACTTCTTTTTCTTGTTCCACTATTGGGGCTTGAACTCAGGGCTTAGGCTCTGTCCTTTATTTTTTTCTGCTCAAGGCCAGTGCTCTACCACTTGAGCCACAGCTCTACATCCTGCTTTTTGGTGGTTAACTGGAAATAAGGGTATCAAGGACTTTTGCTGCCTGAAGTGGCTTCAAGCCATCATCCTCAGATCTTAGCCTCCTGAGTAGCTGGAATTACAAGCACAGGCACCAATGCCCTGCTTAATTTTCTTTATTCTTATTTAACATGAGGTTGCAAACATTCTGCTTGCCTACTATTCTTTCAGCCCCTCCTAACACTGGTGCCTTTAGATTTTCCTTTTCAAGGGATGGAGAATGCCAAGGACAGGAAAAGAAGAGAGAAAGAAGTTATTATTTAAACCAACAAATATTTAATGTTGGGATGGAGGATATAGGTCAATGACAGCACTTGCCTAGCAAGTGCTTGAGTTCTATTCCTGCACAGAAAAATTTCAAAAGTTCATTTTGCTAGGGAATACCAACTTTATTTCTTTGTCATGATCTTATCTTATTTAACTATAAGCTTCTTTATTAAAATATGTTCTATCTTATGGAGATTCACTTAAACTACTCTAACATGCACGGTTCTTTGTCTGACAAACTATACAGAAAGAGGAAAATAATGGAAGAAACAGGCTATATTCCAGACATTAAGATTCAGTTGTCATTTTACTTCTTTCTCAACAAAAGAAAATAGAATTCAAAAATTTTTCATAAAAAGCATTTTTAATAAAATGTGGTAAAATAATAACTAGACAAGAGAAAGGAAAGTTTCTATAAATATGAGTAGAGTTTAATATAGAATGTAAATGAGCATAGAAAAAAATGCTTGATTAAATTCACAGAGGTTAGAGACAGTGGTTCTTTAATCATTCATACAATCAAAATATTCAGCTTTAACCCCAGAAGGAAATTATACAGGTGTAATGCTCTTAAATGCAAAATAGAACAAAAATATATATGGCCTAAAAGAAAGAGGGTGGGTCTTTCCTGTGTGCTGCTTGGGGCAATCGGCTTACCCATCAATCACGAAGGCTCTAATTGGATTCCTCTCTACTTACACATACCTGTGTCCTTTACTGTACAACTCCCAAGAGGACTCCAAAGAAGGATTGGAGTATGGAAGAAAAAATGTTTTGTACAGAGAGAAAAAAAAGGGGAAATGGAGATAATTATCCCCTCTCCATCCTCTCCCCCACCCCCACCCAGCTTTTGTTTTGTTTTTGCAGTGCTAGGGATTGAATTAGAGCCTTTTACGTGTTTAGAATAAACACTCTGCCTGTTTTCACTGTACTTGATGTTGGTATAATTCAGGGAGGTGGACCCATTGTAACAATGAAAGGTGCAAGATGCTATGTCAAAAAAGGAACTTCACAACTTTGGCTGGTGGATGGGAGGCAGGGGGAGGGGAGGGAGTGATGGGAGGGTAGGGATGGTAAGGGGAAACAAAGATTACCTTGCTCATGTAATTGTAACCCCTCTGCATGGTATTTTCATAATAAAAAAACCTTATTTATAATTAAAAAAAGAATAATATGGTCAAAAATGGTTTAGTAAAAGTCATAAAACAATCCTGTACATCTCAAAGGAACAGGAAAATAGAATAAAACTCTGGACCATAAAAGCAAAAAAAAGAAAAAAGAAAACACTCTGCCACCAAGCTACATTCCCAGCTCCTCTCTCCCTCTTAATAACCAATGAAACTGGGGTTTGGGAAGTAGCCTAATAGGAACAAACTTGCCTAACATGCTTAGAGCCTAAGCATTACAAAAGGTTGAAAAAAAATGAATAATAAGAAACAGGAGGAAGAGAAAAGAAAGAGGAGAAAGAAGAAAAAGAGAAAACACAATGCAACTGCTGAGTGTATAGGCACACACCTATAATCCTAGCACTCAAGAGGATTATGAAGGAAGGTCAAGAATTCAAGGCCAGTCTGGAGTACAGGGTGAGATCAGTCTTACCCTGTACCCATGAAATTTAACCAGCAGTGCTAAAAGAATAATCTATCCTCCTTAGCAAAGAAAGAAAAGAGAAAGAAAGAAAGGAAGGAAGGAAGGAAGGAAGGAAGGAGAAAGAAAGAGGAAGAAAGAAAGGAAGGAAGGTAGAAAGAATGATTGATTTTTTTTTTATTGTCAGTACTGGCGTTTGAACTAAGGGCCTGGGTACTGTCCCTTTGCCTTTTTTGCTTAAGGCTAGCACTCTACCACTTGAGCCACAGCACTACTTCAGGCCTTTTTGTTGGTTAATTAGAGATGAGAGTCTCATAGACTTTTCTGTCTGAACTGGCTTCCAAGCCCAATTCTCACATCTCAGCCTCCTGAGTAGCTATAAATATAGTTGTGAGCCACTGGCCCCAGAAGGAAGCTATTTTTAAACACAGTATAATGGTAAAACAAAAAAGAGTGCAGCTTTAAATTTGTCACGTTTAAAATGGCCAAAGTTAGCTGGGTGCCTATGGCTCATGCCTGGGGGTATGACTTTGAACCATCTCAGTGAGACTTTCAGTGAGATTGCTATCCCCACTACACTACAAAAAAGCTGTATAGAGCTGTGGCTCAAGTGGTAGAGTGCTAGCCTTGAGCACAAAAAGCTCAGGGACAGAGCCCAGGTTCTGAGTTCAAGGCCCAGAACCAGCACACACACACACACACACACACACACACACACACACACTCACACACAATTACCAAGGTTGGCTAGGTGCCAGTAGCTCAAACTATAATCCTAGTTACCCAGAGGCTGAGACCCAAGGATCATGGTTCAAAGTCAGCCCAGGTAGGAAGTCCATGATATTCTCCAATAAACTACCAAAAAAAAAAATCCAAATGTGAAGCTGTAGTTCAAATGGTAAGAGTGCTAGTCTTTAGCAAAATAAGCTCAGAGATAGCTCCCAGGCCTTGAGTTCAAGCCCCAGGATCAGCATTAAGTAAATAAATAAAATGGTGAAGGCACATCCACATTTACATCTTTTTCCCTAGATCTAAGCATCAATGTTAGATGCATCTAATAGCTTATCTTTTCTCAAGAAAACAGTCTCAAAGAGAGTTTCTACTTTAGCTCAATTACAAATATATTTCAGACTAAAAAATTCTGGTCCAGTATTTTATGGCTTGAATTTCTCTACCGAAATCATACTTCATATAAATAGTCTCCTGCATATGATGTAAAAATGAATAATCAAATTATAGTGTTTTACCTGCTCTTCACTAAACAACACTCCACGCTGTCTGAGAATCCTTCTCATGAGATCTCCCCCATCGCAGTATTCCATCACAATGAACAGCCTACTGTGCTCTGGAGAAAGAAAAGGCATCATTTGGTGCTAAAGGGATTCAGATGTGTATCAGTCACATGCCTCTCAAATTCTAGAAGGTCGGGAATATAACAGAAATATGCAATGTGGGACAGTTCAAAACACTGGTGTGATGGACTGGGTTTTAATTTTAGTTCACTATTTACTTTTTGTTGGTTTGTCTTGAACCTTTTTATTTTTTTTTATTTTAAAGATACTGTAAAGAGGGGTTACAGTTACATGAGTAATGAGTACATTTCCTTTTGAGCATTGTTACCCCTCCTTTTTGTCCTGTACTTTTGATTCTTCTATCTCAATCTCTTTTTGCATGTTGGGGATTACAAGCATGCATCTCCACATCCAGCTGCCACTTACATCTCTTTTTTTCTCTCTCTCTTTTCTTCCTTCCTTCCTCCCTCCTCCATTCCCTTCCTCCCTTCCTTCCTCCCTCCCTCCCTCCCTCCCTCCCTCCCTTCTTCCCTCCTTCCTTCCTTCCTTCCTTTCTTTCTTCCTTCCTTCCTTCCTTTAAAATAACCAAGGATAAAAGAGCTGGAAATGTGGCTCAAAGTGTTAGGGCATCTACCCAGCAAGCGTGAGGCCCTATGGTCAATCCTCAATACTGTTAAAAATTAAAATGATTTAAAAAAATGTTAAGGATATACAAAGCAACAAAGAAATATCTTATAAATATGTTAGAAACAACAGCAAGGAAAAAAAACCATTTGAGTCCTTATCTTGGGGTTCATTTCACCTAACATCAACTTACCTGACCTTTTCTGCTTGTCTCAGACATATACTAGTTATTACAAATAAGGGAAACCATGGGACCTATGTTCCTTTGGGCCTGGCTTACTTCACTTACTATAATTTTTTCCAAGTCTTTCCATTTCCTAACAAATGGGGCAATGCCATTCTTTCTGATGGAGGCATAGAATTCCATCGTGTATCTATACCACATTTTCTTGATCCATTCATCTACTGAGAGGCATCTGGGTTGGTTCCATATCTTAGCTATGGTAAATAATGCTGCAATAAACATAGTTGTGCTGGTAGCTTTAGTGTGGTCTTGTTTGTGATCATTTGGGTAAATGCCCAAAAGGGGGATTGCTGGGTCATAGGGGAGCTCTATGTGGAGTCTTTTGAGGAACCTCTATACTACTCCCTATTCCCCATGGTATAACCCCTGTTTCCACTGTATTTGATGTTGGTATAATTTGTGGAGGGGAGGGGAAAAAACAAATTGTTTAAATAGGGATACAGGTGGACCCATTGCAACAATGAGATGTATAAGACGTTATGTGGAAAACCAAACTTTACAACTTTGATGTGGGGGTTGGGGGGTAGAGGGGGCAGGGGGGACGGGAGATAGGAAGGGATGGGAAGGGAAAACAAAGGAGGAGGCAACAGTGCTTAATAAGAAATGTACTCATTACCTTGCTCATGTAATTGTAACCCCTCTGTATGGTATTTTCACAATTAAAAAAAAGAAAAAAAAGAGAAAAATGTTAAGGATTAATATAGTCCTAAGGAAGGTACAATCAACTGAGGAGACCCTCAGGTACTATAGGAAGTTGACGATGCTCTAGAGTGGTAAGAACAGAAAGGGTGAGTGAAGTCAGACCTGAGATCCAGAAGGGTTTGGGAGAGACACTTCCTAATATCCGTAATATCTAGAAATCAGATATTTTCAGGAATGCATTGCTGGTGTTATGTTTTTGTAGTTCAGCCATGCAGTGCAGTGATAGCAATTTCAAAGCCACAGGTAACCTAATAAGGGAACTCTTCACTACTAGCCATTTACCTGGCCTTACAGTGCTCCTTCCCTCCCCTTTCCTTCCCTCTTCTCCCCTCTTCTTCTTCCTTTCCCCTTTCCTCTTCCCTCCTCCTCTCCTTGTATCTTATTTTTCTTTCTTTCTTTTTTTTTCCTTTTTTGGCGGTCCGGTCGTGGGGCCTGAACTCTGGGCCTGGGCGCTGTCCCTCAGCTCTTCAGCTCAAGGCTAGTGCTCTACCACTTGAGCCACAGCACCACTTCCGGCTTTTTTCTTTTTGCTTATGTGGTGCTGAGGAATGGAACCCATGGCCTCATGCATGCAAGGCAAGCGCTCTACCACTGAGCCACCTTCCCAGCCCTTTATATTTCATTTTGTAATATTGGTGATTGAACTCAGGGCCTATGCTTGCTAGGCAAGTTCTCTACCATTCAATCCACAGCCTCAGTAATTTTGCTTTTATTTTGATTGTCAGATAGGGTCTTTCACTTTTGCTCAGACTTCCTTGGATCAAGATTCTCCTGCCTCCAACTTTCCATCAGCCATAGGCACCATGCCCAGATTGTTCTTTTTATAACAGGTTCTCACTCACTTTTTGTTCAAGCTGACCAGGAACTATGATCCTCCTGTTTCTGTCTCCTGAGTAACTGCTTAGAATGGTTTTTGGTAGAAGAAATGGAGTGAATCTGGATCAATCACCACAGAGCCATCTCAAAGAAACTATTCTAATATTAGCCAGCATTACCTGGCTCTAAAATAAGCATTTTTCCATTAGTCATCGCTAATGTCATACTTACTGCAATTAGAATTATCTTAAAAAATCATTTGTGCTGTCAAAATTTCCATCTGTTTAAAGTAAGCACTGTAGGAGGGAGTGAAAGACAGGAAAAATAATTCTTGTCCTCAAAGTATTTCTAATCTCAGTGAGAGAAATAAAGAATACTCGTGGACACAATAGTATATTCTAAGTGTCACATAAATGAGAGGGTAGTAAGAGTTTAGGCATACTCAGAGATGGGATAAAGGTTATCACATTAAGTATTCACTCTTAAAGAACGTATAATATCTGAAAATCCACAAGGGAAAAAGGGATAACTCTAGAAAAGGAAGTTAGTTATAAGTCCAGACTTCTGGACTTATAAAGCTTATGGGTCAACTTAGGTTTGATAAAATGCATTAGCTTCCAGTATTATCATCATCGTATAACATTAAGGCATTTGAGGAATAAAAAAAAAATCTGCTACTGTTGCTCTCTAGTTCATTGTACGCTACTCCACATTGACTTCAATTAGGGTTCTATGGAGGATCTGAAATCCCACTTTACGTAATAGCTCGTTTCTGTTTTATGAATTCTGGCAAAAGAAATGAGACTCCTGGGTCCAGGGCAAAAGAGATTACTCCTCTGGACAAAAGAGAAGCCAGAGCTTCAAGTTAACACCTGTCTTTTGTGTCCCTGAAATCCCAGGGAGGTCACAACAGATGAACTCACATGGAACTGGCCCATGGAGTGAGCCAAACCCTGAGCTGGGGGAAACAGCCATCTTTTTAGTGAGCAGTAGACATGCCTGCTTTTTTGTCTTTGAGGGGATGTTAAGCTCATCTTTCAAAGTCCATCACTGTAACTATTTCTGAGAAATGGCCCAATGAGACAATAGTCAAAGGCTTAGCATCCCCAACAAAAAATAAATAGATGTTCAATGTCCATACTAAATCTTCTGTCCCTATAGCCCTCTTGGATGGTCCATTAACACATCAGGCTTTCTCTTACCTTATGCCTTCACAGTGGTTGTTCCTTAGCCTAGAAAATTTTTTGCAAGACATCAGCAGGAACCTCTTCCTCTTTCCTTCAACTCTTTGCTACACCTCCATCATAAAACATATCCTGGCCACCCTATTAAAAATTGCACCCCAAGTCTGCCTTACTACACTTCTTTTCTTTGAGCTTGAACTTCAATTCCATGTGGGCGTGTGTACATGTGCAAATATGCACTGGTACCCAACTGACCTCACACTTTCACATAGCTTTTTTATTTTTGCTCATGGCTGGCACTCTACCACTAGAGCAATGCTTCCAGTCCAGCTGTTTTACTGGTTAATTGGAAACAGAGTCTCTCAGACTTCTGCCTGGGCTGGCTTTGCATCTCAATCATCAAATCTCAGCTTTCTGAGTAGCTAGGATTATAGGCATGAACCACTTGTGCCTGCATCACTTACTTGCTTCAACATACTAAAATAATGTGCTTATTAATGTATGCTGTTTACATTTCTTTTCCATCCCTCTCCATTCTCCTCCACTCAAGACTGTGAACTCCACAGATGGAAAAGGAAGATTTCTAACACATGTGTAACTTTCTCCACAAACATGATAGGATATCACTCTTCCTGATATTCATATTGAGTCAGAAAAAGAAAAGAAAAAAAGATGTGGGCAGGTAGCTAGAGTAGAGGTTCCTGACATGACATAGTGTCTTACTCATTAGGTGGCATAAGTCCCTCTGGCCGATAAGGAAGGCACACCTGCCCACAAGCTCTTTAGTCAGCCTGGGCTCAATGGCATGACCAGCTCCCTGATGGGTAAAGACCTTGCACAAAGGCTTGTGGGGGGAGGAAATGGGGTGAGCAGAGTCTCTTGGGATCCTTCACTGCTGTGGAAGCTTTCCTTTCTATAAAAGCAAACTTCGATGTTCAATACTTGGCTCTCACCTTTCATTGCCAGTGAATTTCATTCTTCAAATTCCTGAAGACAAAAGTCCTCAAACTACGTTTGACCTGAATTTATGTCACTATATTACATAGGAAAGGGATTTTGCTGATGTCATTAAAGTTACTAATCAGCCAATTTGGGATAAGCCAAACAGATTCTCTAGGTGGGCCTAACCCAATCAATCACATGAGACATTTAAATCTGGGACAAGAGGTTAGAGACAGAGGAAGTAAAATATTCCCGATTCTATTAAGGGAGCCATATGACAGGCCCAGAAATTCACTTTTCTGGGCAGAGACACTTTCTAGTTAACAGTTAGCAAGAAAGTGAGGACCTAAATCCTATAATTTCAAGTGAAAGAATTCTGTCATCAGTGTAAGTAAGCTGGGAAGAAGACTGTACCATAGCAATTAAGATAGCCTGGTCTCGAGGCCACACTAAAGCTACTAGTACAACTGTTTATCGTAGCATTATTCACCATAGCTAAGATATGGAACCAACCCAGATGCCCTTCAGTAGATGAATGGATCAAGAAAATGTCACACACACACACACAAACACACACACGCACAATGGAATTCTTTGCTTCCATCAGAAAGAATGACACCGCCCCATTTGTTCGGAAATGGACAGACTTGGGAAAAAAAATCATATTAAGTGAAATAAGCCAGACCCAAAGAAATATAGGTCCCATGGTTTCCCTTATTTGCAATAATTAGTATATGTCTAGGATAATCTTATCCAATGACCAGAAAAGCTCAAAAGCTATGTACATATGACCATATAAGATGATGTTAAGTGAAATAAACCACAAGATATGGACACATGAGTTTTTTC
Source organism: Dipodomys ordii (assembly GCF_000151885.1). Taxonomy (NCBI): domain Eukaryota; kingdom Metazoa; phylum Chordata; class Mammalia; order Rodentia; family Heteromyidae; genus Dipodomys; species Dipodomys ordii. The sequence continues at coordinate 332,295 of NW_012267413.1, read as the reverse complement.
TTTGTTGATTTTGTAATGTACTATGTTATTTTTTCTTTGTTTCTTTTGTATGTTCTTCCTCCTATGGTATATCCCTGTTGTCACTATATTTGATTTTGGTACCTTTTATCTTGTATATACATTTATCTAATTTGGGGAGGGGAAGGGGAATAACAAAATGCTGAAACAAGGATACAAGATGATCTATTGCAACAATGATACTCACAAGACACTATGTTGGAAATGAACCTTACAACTTTGGGGGAGAGTAGGGAAGGTAGAGGAGGGAAGGAATAGTGGGAGAAAAACAAAGGAGGGGATAACAATATACTCATTACTGATATAACTGTAACCTCTCTGTACAGCATCTTTACAAGAAAATAGAATTTTTAAAAAAAGATTAAAAAGCCTGGTTTCAACTATAAGAAACAGCAGAGAAGTCAGCTAAGCTGATGCCAGACTTTAGACTGATGGTCTATAGAAATCAGGAGATCAAACTGGGAAATTGTACAGGGATTGTACAATCCCTGTACAATTTCCCAGTTTTGAACAGAACTCCAAAATCTAGACTATATTTAGCACATAAGAGATAGTTAATAAATATTTATTAATGGAATTGAAATGGAATTCACTTAGCCTTAAGGAAATATCATTATATCCTCTTTTTTTCCTATGTTGCTTCAATCTCATTTTTAAAAATCCCTCATATTTTCATAACCATACATCAGAGCTATGGTTCTTGTGGTCAGAGATGGGCTGTTTCAGACAACAAAGCTGTATTGTTCTCAGTCAGGTGCATCTAAGAGCATGAGGCTTTTGGAAAAGCCTGTGTATCAAGTATCAACAATCTGATAAGCAAACTCAAACTCACTACAATAGCTATTTTTCCTAAACTCAAGAGACCTCTACTTAATAACAACAGCAAAGAATTGTCATTGAAAAGTTAAACTTGGGGCTAGGAAGGTGGCTCAGTTGTAGAGTGCTTGCCTCGCATGCATGAGGCCCTGGATTTGATCCTCAGAACCACATAAGCAGAAAAAGTCGGAAGTGGTGCTGTGGTTCAAGTGGTAGAGTGTTAGCCCTGAGCTGAAGAGCTCAGGCCCAGAGTTCAGGTCCCATGACCAACAAAAAAAAAAAAAAGAAAGAAAAGTTAAACTTATACCATTTTTACACTAAAAAAATGACTTTAGTTGTATAACAGGACTGAGTGTGCTCAAAAGTCCATCTTGCATGGCATAATGACACACTTCATGGTATTGAAGTAGCCCAGTCCATCCACTCACTTAGGAAATAGAGCAGAGAGGTACCACCTACTGAGGATCACTTTGCTGTCTGCATTTCTTATGTGTGGGGTTCAAAGCATCATACCCAGGGCCTCTCATATAATAGGTCAGTGTTCTTTCACTGAGCCGCAGCCTCAGCCCCCAAGGAAGACAAATGTCAAACAAATCTGTCATTATATATAAACTTATATAAATATACATTTATATATTTATTATCAATCATATATAAATAGATGTTCCTAAGTAGGAAAGTGTTGAAGAAGTTAGTTTGAATTGTGAGTTCAGGAAAGGCTTGAGGATGAGTGGGATTTAGCTAGAAAACAATACCCCCCAAAATAAATGAGGAAAGAAAAGTCTTATGATGTTGTTAGGAATCAATGGGAGTGAAGGTCCACTGATAAGGGGCACTCTGTTAAGTTAGTTGCCTTTTGACTTGTTCAAAAGTTGTGTCCCTGAAATCCCATGGAGGCCACAACAGATAAACTCACATGGAACTGGCCCATGAAGTGAGCCAAACCCTGAGCTGGGGAAAACAATCACCTTTTTAATGAGCAGTAGACATGCTTGCTTTCTGTCTTTGAGGGGATGTCAGCTCATCTTTCAAAGTCTATCATTGTAAATATTCCTGAGAAATGGCTCAAGGAGACAGTAGCGAAGGGCTTAGCATCCCTGCTCTGCTCACTGGCAGACCGAAATTTTGAATATATATACATATATATTTTGAATATATATATATATATATATGTATGTATGTATATTGGGTCCGGTTGTGGGCCCTTACCTCTGGGCCTGGGCACTGTCCCTCAGCTCTTCAGCTCAAGGCTAGCGCTCTACCACTTGAGCCACAGATCCACTTCTGGCTTTTTTTCTTTTTGCTTATGTGGTGCTGGGGAATTGAACCAAGGGTCTCATGCATGCAAGGCAAGCGCTCTACCACTGAGCCACCTTCCCAGCCCCAATTTTGAATATTTTTTTCCACTACTATATTCCTAGTACCTAGGATTATGTCTGAGAAATCAGTCAATAAATATGTGAATGAGGAGTCTCTGCCTTTGCTTGTTTGTTCTCTGTCTCTGCCTCTCTTCATCTTCCCTCCTTTTCCCTTTAGGTGGATGGATGGATGGAGAATAGCTGCATTCAGATGTGCAGAGGAGGAGACTTACCCAAAGTTCTTCCCCTCTGTTTTGGCAGTTTGTGTGGTTGTGCATTGACTATTTGCTGTCCCTATACATAAGACGATTATTCAGTCCTACCTGTTGCTACCTGTAGAGTCTCATGTAAAAAGAATATGTACCCCCTCCCATACACACACCCCTACTGAAGCAGAGAGTGTCCTGTCCTGGGATGTCTTCCTCCTCTTTCACAAAACAGCATGCTCTGTATGTGGGTTGTTCCTTCTGCCTGAACTCCAGACTTCAGACCCCAGTCTGCTGACAGCCAGCTTATGATGGGACTGGGAAATAGATATGCATTGTTGTAGATCACTGACACTTGGGAGTTACTACTACTTCAAATATAATACACTAATTATTGACTATTTGAGTGAAAATTAAGGAGAAGAGGAAGAACTTAATAGATAAAAGCTGTCCAGAAAAACTCACTAGATGTGATTCGCTCCTGTAATCCTAGCTGCTCAAAAGGCTGAGATCTAAGGATTTTAGTTCAAAGCCAGCCTGGGCAGGAAAGTTCATGAGACTCTTAACTTCAATTAACCACCAAAAAGCTGGAATTGGAGCTGAGGCTTAAGGTGTAGTGCACTAACTTTGGGCAAAAAATGCTCAGAGAGAGCACCCATGCTTTAAGTTCAAACCCCAGGTCTGGAACAAAAACAAAACATAACAAAAAAGCTTGAAGATAAAGACATCATCTCAGATTATTATTAAAATAACTTGGGAAAATTGAGCACATTTACAAAAATTAATTTATATACAACTCTCATGAACTCTCCTATTTATCAGTATGTCTGTACTCTATTGGAATACTTGGGCAATGTTGGAAAATCTAACCTTGAAATGAGCTGAAGAAGGTGACTATGTTGGGATGTTTCATCTTGGCCAGAAGACTCACTTCTTTTGTTGAAGCTTCTCTTTCTTGCGTGGGCATCTGAATTATATTAAGACATAGTGAAGTTTGGTAAAGATAACTTGCTTTCAGGACCCTACTACCTGTTCACTCCTGACTGAAATTTCCCAAGATATCACTGTGTTCAATGTCACTTCTAAAACTGATCTCTCAAAGGCAGGAAATGACAACACTTTATGTAAGACATGAACATCCAAAGACTTTGGTATGGGGGTAGGGTGAGCACTGGAACCAATACCCCATAAAGACTTCAGGATGACTGTAGATCAACATTCTGTGACTTGGGCTGTATGTGTGTGTGTGTGAGCACATGCATACATATGCCACTAGTTTTCTACCACTTGAGCCACAACACTCCTTACAGCTATTTGGTGGCTAATTGGTGATAAGAGTCTCAGACTTTTGATCTGTGATCCTTAGATCTCCAATATTTTAAGTTTTTAAAAAATAAATCAAAAGCCAGATAAATATTAACAGGAATATTAACAAGAATTTGAACTTAACTTTTACCTTTGCAAAGTTGATCTCTTTTATGACACAGTCCGTGCTGTTGGATTTCTCCTTAGCTAAGTACGCTTTTCCAAAGGCACCTTCCCCAATGACCTTAATCAGATCAAATTTGTCCATGATCTCCACAGGTTTCTGCAATAAGAATAATGAAATTTGACTGCATTCTTCACGATGGCCTCAAGTAAAAAAATTGATGACAGATATGTAAGGGAACTCATTTGCAAGAATTTTCCTTCAGGCTTTCCAAGATAAGCAAATAATTTTCATGTGAACAAGCCAATATAGAAAAAGAGCTTGTTGGTGGGCTTGTTTGCTCACTTTGATATACTTTAGCATTATGACCTTGGGAAAATCATTTAACCTTGACATTTTCCTAATTTCTAAAAATAGAAAAGTTGCTGTGTGGCAAGTTTATTCTGTGAAAGAAACATACACCTCTAATAAAAGGAAACTGCCTCAGGCCATCACAGTCCAGTAGGGAGTTACTGCCCCCTAGGGGGAGGCTTGGGAATTGACTCGGGGTTTATTAAGCACTTCGGGTCTCGGATACAAGCTCAGTCTACAATTATCCCACTTCCCACAAGCTTGAGAAGTCTTTCTATATACTTATATGTGTGGAAGAATTCGTTCAGAATTATCGGCGGCTAGATCTATTTTACATCTAGATCCAAAGTATTTTGTCTACGAGTTTAGCCCTGAATCTGCTGGGAATGCCGCCACATGTAAAACAAACCTTGGCTGAATTTTGGAACTTTACCCAAAGTGGCTTACTGCTTTGAAAAAAATCGCATCCCTACCTTGACCTCCCTTCGGGGTACCGGGGACCTAAGGCGTCAGCCTGTATTTGCCCCCGATCAAGTTCGGTGTTTGCGCAGGCGCGGGCACCAGGCAACTCCACTAACTTCAGGTGTGGCAAAGTCAAGCGCTTGCAAAAGCATACTGTCAGTTGTTTTCCTTCTATTTCGGCTTTAGGCGTACTGAGGACGTGGTACACGTCAGGGTTAAAGGGATAGTCGAGATAAAGGGTTCTGAGAGGGGTGAGTGCGGGCAATCTCGGCTCGAGACGTCCCGCCCCGGTAGCATCACGGGTAGAAGTCCTAGGCTTAGAAGACATCCTCTCTTTGGACTCCGGGGGAGGGGGCGAGGGTGGAGGGGGCGGGGTGGAGACGGTAGGTTGGAAAGCAGAGGGTAGGAACTGAAGCCTGGGTCTGGGAGCTCAGCGTCCAGCGCGTTGCCATGGAGACCAGCGCAGCCCGGGCGGCTGCGCACGGCCCGCGTGCGCTTGCTCCTCCAGCTGGGACTGGGTCGGGTCTCGGCGCCCCCTGCGGCTCCGGGAGCTTGGGGAGTCGCTTGGAGAAGGACTAAGCACACCCTGCCGCTGCCTACCTGCTCCGGCTGGCTGCTAGGGGAGAGCGTAGAGAGTCCCGGAATGATCCAGATTCCCGGGAGGCTGAGTCTCCCGGAGGTCGGGGCGGAGCCGAACATGGGAGCTGGGCGGGCGCTAGACTGGGGCTGGTTGGAGACGCGACAGCAGGGGTCGGTGCTGTACGGCGATCACAGGCCCGGGGACCTGATGTTGGCAGCACCCACTGGAGCGTTGCTCAACAGGAATGTTGCATCCTGCAGGCTCACCCCTGCACCTCCTGTACGTTTTCTGTTATTGACAACGTGCGAGTGAGCTAAACTGGGCAGGAAGCAAGTTTGTTTGGTAGGTTATTATTAGTTAGTATAGTGAAGCTGAGGATGAAATCCATGGGCCATGTGTATGCTAAATAAGCAAGTGCCCTCCCTACCCAGAACGACATGCCAGGTGGAAGCCAGGTTCTTGAGCAAAGTCTCAAATACTGCTGAGAGGTGTGAGACCTGGTCCTCTTGGCTGTAGCTGGCAGCCTTCTCATGGATCTTTTATTTTATTTTTAATGTTTAATTGTTATTAGAAAGGTGGTGTACAGAGAGGTTACAGTTACATAAGTCAAGTAAAGAATGTATTTCTTTTGGGACAGAATCACCCCTTCCCTCTCTCCCAGTTTTTCCCTCCCATCATCCGTGCCCCAAGTTTGTATAATCCATTCTCAACATAGTGTCTAGTGAATTCCACATCATTGGTTCATCTTTGTCCCTCCATTTCAGTGCTTCCTCCTTATCCTCCCAAAGACCTTCGGGTCTTCTTACAAAACTGGTTGCTGTCTGTGGTCTGCAACATGTTCCTCTTCCATTCCCATTCACCGCCCGCACATGAAGCTGCCATACACGTCTTAGTACAAGTTGAAAGGGTCGAAAAGAATATAACATTAAGCAATGGTAAATAGTGACACAAATATAACATATCCAGCTCCACAATCTAAATACCACGTGTAAACAATACATGGAATCTAAATACCACAGTGCTTTCAATACCCGCTATTATCTATGCAAAAATATTTCTAAGAATCAGAAAATATACATTACTCTTTTTTTGAAATCATACCCCCCATTTCAAATAAGGATGTGTTTTCCTGACAGCATTTTATCCACACTGCAATCTTTCTCATATTTGAAAGTTTTATTGATAATCCTGTCATATGCACTGTAAGAAGCAATAAATAGAAATGAATATTTTTTTATTCATAGTATCATAAGTTGTTTTTTGTTCAGTTTGCCTTGAACACTGTGCCTGGCTACTGTCCCTGAGCTCCTTTTGCTGAAGGCCAACCCTTGAGCCACAATGCCATTTCTAGCTTTTTCTGTAATTTAGAGATAAGAGTCTCATGGACTTTCCTGCCTAGATTGGCTTCAAATCACGATCCTCAGATCTCAGCTTCCTGAGTAGATAGGATAACAGGTGTGAACCACCAGTGTCCAGCATAAGCTATTTTTTTCTGTATTGAAATATTAAAATTACTAATGGTGTATAATTAATCAAAGTAAATATCACAGTATTAACATTTAGTAAATATAAAAGCAAAATTATTCCAAGCACTAGTGGCTCACACCTGTAATCCTAGCTACTCAGGAGGCTAAGGTCTAAGGCTCATGGTTCAAAGCGAGTCCAGGCAGGAAACTCCATGAGACTCTTATCTCCAATTAACTATCAAAAAGCTGAAAGTGGACTTGGCTCAGGTGGTAGAAGGCTAGCCTTGAGCTAAAAAGCTCAGAAACAGCACCCAGGCCCTGGGTTCAAGCACTTGAACCAACACATACACACAAATATAATTTCATTACTTAAAAGACCTGAGTGAGGTCCTCTTGCTTCTTTAGACCATTAGTTCTAGTAGCCATAAAAAAATGCTAACTTGTTGCTAAAATGGGCATGATTCGACCTTTTCTTCTTCCATTTTCTCCTTCTCCCCTTTCTTTCTTCTTCTCCCCTTTCTTCTCTTCCTTTCCCTCCTCTTTCTTTTCTTTTCCTTTTTCATTCTCCTTCCTTCCTTCCCTCCTTCCTTCCTTCCTCCCTCCCTTCCTTCCTTTCTTTTTCTTTTTTCCTTTTTTTGTGTGTGTGTGCCAGTCCTGAGGCTTGAACTCAGGGTCTGGACACTGTCCTTGAGCTTTTTTGCTCAAGGATAATGCTCTACCACTTGAACCACAGCTCCATTTCTAGCTTTGTGTGTGTGTGTGTAATTGGAGGTAAGAGTCTCATGGACTTTCCTGCCCTGGCTGGCCTCGAACTGTGACCTCCTTTTGGTTTTGAGATAGACAGGGTTTTACTATTTCTCTCGTTTGCCTCCTACATTCTATTTAGCTCCTGCCTCAGCCTCCTGACTTCTGTGAGTGCAGGTATGAATCATCACACTTTACTTCACTTTCTGTTTTTAAAAGCCACAAGTGCTGACAAATTTTATCCAACTAATAGGAATGAAAGCTTTAAAAAAATGCCTGTCACATTTTGTCTACTTGTATGTTTAGAATCATATAGCAATCACATAGTATCTCCATCAGCAGATAGTTCCATTAGTCTCCTGAAATCATGTTAAAAGTAAAACACCTTGTAATCATGAATTTTTGGGGAGGGATTCTAGGAATTGAACTCAGGGCCTCTTGATTTTTAAGACTCATTCATGTGTTCAATAACTATATATGCATAATTTCATGTTCCCTTTGCTTGATGGTTGGAAATGTTTACACACTGGGGCAATGTTTGGATTCTAGAAAACTAGAGGTATAGAAATTTTGTCTATATGGAAGTTGAATATCCAGAAACATTTAAAATTTCCACACCTTCCTTAACATGAAGAATCTTCAAGGACATAATGAGCTAATATTCAAAGTAATTTTGGAAAATGGTATTTAAATGGCAACAGTGAAGTAGACAATAAGAATACTAATAAATTCTGTACCATAGTTGATCATTTGTGTGTGTGTGTGTGTATACTTGGGTTTGCTTGGGCCTTCTCTTGCTTAAACTTTTTTTTTTTTTAACTGGCCCACAATTTATTTTTTTGTTGGTCATGGGGTTTGAACTCTGGGCCTGGGCGCTGTCCCTCAGCTCTTCAGCTCAAGGCAAGCATTCTACCACTTGAGCCACAGCACCACTTCCGGTTTTCTGGTGGTTTATTGGAGATAGAAGTCTCACGGTCTCTCCTACCAGGGCTGGCTTTGAACCTCGATCCTCAGATCTCAGCCTCCTGAGTAGCTAGGATTATAGGCATGAGCCACCAGCGCCCGGCTTGCTTAAACTTTTTTGTTCAAGGCTGGCACTCTACCACTTGAACCATACCTCCACTACCAGCTTTTTGCTGTTTAATTGGAGGTAAGTATCTTAGATTTATTTGCCAGGGCTGGATTTGAACCTGTTCCTCAACTTATCAGCCTTCTGAGTAGCTAAGATTACAGGCATGAGCCATTTGCACCCAGTCTACTGGTAAATTTAGAGATTTGAATTAATGATTTGGAAACTGACATGTATACTGAACTGAATAACTCAGTGCATGGTACATTTTCAGTTCAAGTTTCTCACTATCAGGGAGAAACGATTCAGAAAAGCAAGGGAGAGGGGCTAGAATGAAATCTGAGGTCCTGGATTAGTCAGAGACTTCAGTGTGAGCCCATGTTTAGCTTAATATACATACAGATGGGAGACACAGAAGTCACCATGGAGCTGTGTGGATACACAGATACACAGTTTAGTATCCATAGAGAGGGCCTAGAAGTAGTATATCCTAGTAACAAGCACACCCAGCACCCAGATCTTGTTTTCTGAACTAATTAGCTGAATGGCTACTTGTGGGAATGGGGCAAATAAGGCCCAAGATGATCCTGGATCCTTTTTTTTTTTTTTTAGTGCCAGAATGTGAGGAAAAGTGGGAGGATGCCAAGGAGACATAACAGCAAATTTGAAACAACTCCCAAGGATCATAAGCAAAACGAAGCAATGAAACAAATGACTTAGTATTGAATTGCACTCTGTCCTGACAGAGGTGGAGCTTACTTCCTCTCTGCTGAAGTAGGGTCTGGATGTAGTGACACATAGTGAATAAAGCATGGACAAATGAAGTTGGTAACTACAGTGGAGAGTCTGGCAAGTACCGCTTTAACCAAGTGATCAAGGTTGAAGAGCATCTACAGTGAGTTATGGTATTGCCACGTATAATGAAAAGACAGCTTCACTTATGTGTCCTGTTCCCCAAGCCTAGAACCTCAGTCAAATCATGGTAAAAACATCAGGCATACCTAAACTGAGGACAATCTACAAAATGCCTAACTGGCATTACTACAAAATATGAAGATCTTCAAAACTAAGGAAAAGTGAGAAACCAGAGAGTACTAATGATGACATATTTAATGTACAAAAAGTATATGCAGGGCTGGGAAGGTGGCTCAGTGGTAGAGCGCTTGCCTTGCATGCCTGAGGCCCTGGGTTCCATTCCTCAGCACCACATAAGTAAAAAAAAAAAAGTATATGCATGGGGAGGGTTGTCTATACTACCATTTAAAATTTTTCTTTATTTATTATTTTTGTTGGTCATGGGACTTGAACTCTGGGCCTAGCTTAAGGCTAGTGCTTTACCACTTGAGCCATAGTGCCACTTCCGGTTTTCTGGTGATTTATTGGAGATAAGAGTTTCACGGCTTTTCCTGCTCAGACTGGCTTTGAATCTTGATCCTCAGATCTTAGCCTCCTGAGCAGCTAGGCTTACAGGTGTGAGCCACCGGAGCCCAGCTTTGTACTACCATTTTTGCATAATTGTTAAATTGTTTTAAAAAAGATATGCATATTTTAGATTCCAACAGTTCCTTGTATTTTTCCAACTGAAGTTCCTCCCTACTGTTGAGCACTGTTCCCCATGCTGGGTCAGGGAAAATCTGTTTCTTCAGTAAAATACTTTCACTTCATGAATGTGTTACAGTATTAAATGAGATAATTCATGACAGGACCCAGCATGTGTGGGAATGGCGATTCATACACATTGGGACCCCCTTCCACATTCAGTCCACAAGGCTTCTGATAAGTGTTGTGCCTACTTTTGGCTATAGTCCTTTCTCATACACAAGACTGACAAGATCTAGACCTCTCCCTTTCCAAGTCTGATCCTTTCTCGTCAGCTAGTAGCTGGTGTAGATCATAGAAAGGATCTTCAGTCTACTGAGTTTTATTTTTTTTAATTACACACATTATTATCTTATCATTAAATATATTTAGATCATCAGACCTTTAAGAAATGTGAAAAAGGTTACATTGTAATAATTACAAATCATTGCAAGGGTGAATAAACAACATACAGCCTTCTGTAACTGTTTACAGTCAGCATCCCTATGAGGTAGCTATTATTATTGGTAGTTGAAAAAGATTAAGGCTCAAAGAAGCTAAGTCTTTCCTATAATCACATAAGTAGTTAGTGGTAAAGATCCCAGTTAGCTAAACTAGTTAGTGGTAAACATTCAATCTATGTTCTTCATCTCCCCCATGTGATTGGCACATTCCCTTGACATTATCCATCACACAGGTCCTGCCAGCCAGCTCGCTTCTTCAGTTCAGATACCCAGTCAGAGTTGTCATCCTCCTCCTCAAAATCTCTGTGAAAAAAGCAGTTGGGTTGGTAAGCCTCTATGTCACAAGCACAGTGAACATTTGTTGATGGATTTGAAATAGAACACTTCCATAACAATAAAGTTTTATTGAATAGACAAAAAATTGTTAGTCCTTTAAAAAATCACTTATTTCACTGATTCTAATATTTTTTAATGTAAAATCTAATATATGGTGGTACATGGCTGTTAGCCCAAGGCAGAGGCAGAAGGATAGTGAGTTCAGTTACAAATACATATAAACAAACAAACAAACATAAAAACAAGTCCAAGTTGAAATATTCATGCAGGGCTTAGCCAGGAATTCTATAATAAAATTGTAACGTATTTCTCATGGCCTAAGATGAAAACATATACTCATTCATGATAAAAAAAAATCATAGGACAAGGTTCTATTAAATCTGGAATCAATATGGTATAATATGGTATGAACACCCATACACATACAGAGACACAGGCAGGCAGGCAGGCAGGCAGACAGACAGACAGACACACACACACACACACACACACACACACACACAAGTTTTCTAAAAAGATCGCAACATACGTGTCCTCCTCATCTAGCCTAGGTTCAAGTCTCTCTGGATCCAAAATGACAGAATCATGATCTCCATCAACACTGTCTGATATTTCTTCTTCAGACAGAGGGCCTTTCAAGAATTCTTCTGAACCTTCAGGGAACAGAAACAGAAAGTATGCCAATTGCTTATTTGTGAGATGGGGTGTTTCTATGTTGTTCAGTCTGGTCTTAAATTCCTGGATAGGTCCCACCTTGCTCTCTTAAGTGCTACAGCTACTACCAGAGTCATAGCACCTAGCTAAATTGAGCCAATTCAAGCATGAAAAAGGGCAGGGAAAAAATCCACAAAGAATTAACACAAAAAATCTTCAAATATAAAAACCTATATTACATCCTGGGCAAGACCCTGTTTCAAAGGTAAAGCTATTTTAAAAGGTGTTGGGCTGTAGCTGAGTGACAGAGTGCTTTCCTATCATGAGTTGGGCTCTGGATTTAGTCTCCAGTACCACACATACCCACCCACACATGTACACACGCACAAGGTCACACATACACACATACACCACCACCAGCACTACCAATAGCAATACCAACACCAACACCACCATCAACAAAAAGAAAATAAAAACCCTACCATATACAAAAACATTAAAACCTACTTGTGGAGATTGGATTGCAGTTAATTTTTCCCCTTTGAGTTTTCCCCTCCCTAGCTATCACAACAAACAAAAGAAAAGAAGGAAAATTAAAAGGTAGGCTACATGTATGCTTGCTTGATTGTATTCATTCATTCATTTTACAGTGTTGGGCATCAAATCTAGGGCCTCTACCTCTGAGATACACCCCATCTCATGTACAATTTTTTAAAAATTTTCCAGACAGTGATTACATTTAGACTTTTTGTATATAAGACAAACACCTAACAAAAAACACAAACTAAAACTTTATAAAAATTATTTCAAGAGGAGTGATACATCTTCTAAACAGTGAATTTCTTTTCTTTTTTTTTTTTTGGTCGATCATGGGGCTTGAACTCTGGGCTCAGGCGCTGTCCCTGCGCTCTTCAGCTCAAGGTGAGCCACAGCACCACTTCCAGTTTTCGAGTGGTTTATTGGAAATAAGAGTCTCACGGACTTTCCTGCCCAGGTTGGTTTTGAACTGCAATCCTCAGATCTCAGCCTCGTGAGTAGCTAGGATTACAGGCGTGAGCCACCGGCACCCGGCCCAGTGAATTTCTTAATATGACAAAGACATCAGACTTCACCTTTGGACAAGAAACAAAATCCAAGACCTCTAATTGCTAAATCAAGACTTGTAGCCAAATATCTCACAAAATGCTACCATGTCATTCTCCCAGAAAATGAATTCCTTATTCAGGGCAGAAAATGTGTTTTACTCTTTTTTCTTGCAGTGCTGAAGCCAGAGCTTTGTGTATGCTGAGCAAAAGAATTCTTTGGTTTGTGTGTGTGTGTGTGTGTGTGTGTGTGTGTGAGAATTGGGTGGGGGGTGAGGGGGGTGGATGGGAAGGGATGGGAAGGGGAAACAAAGGAGGAGGCTACAATGCTTGATAAGAAATGTACGCATTATCTGGCCCATGTAATTGTAACCCCTCTGTACAGTATTTTCACAATAAAAAAATAAATAAAAATAAAAAAAAGAATTCTGTGGTTGAGCTACATTTCAAGTGGTGCCCCCTCAAAAAAAATATTAACCTATGTTAGGCACTCAATAAACATTGGCCAAATAAACACATACAAGTAAAATTGTTGCAACAAATTAAAATAAGCTCTCTAATGAGCAAGTAAGTAAAGCAGTTCTATGGGATTTTTTTTTTTTTTTGGTCCGGTCGTGAGGCCTGAACTCTGGGCCTGGGCGCTGTCCCTCAGCTCTTCAGCTCAAGGCGAGCACTCTACCACTTGAGCCACAGAGCCACTTCCGGCTTTTTTCTGTTTGCTTATGTGGTGCTGAGGAATCGAATCCAGGGCCTTGAGCATGCAAGGCAAGCGCTCTACCACTGAGCCACCTTCCCAGCCCCTATGGGATTTTTTTTATAACAACTTAAGATTAGCTAGAAAAGTTTCAAGAACACTTAACATAATTTTAAATTCATGGGTGTCCAAGAAGGTAAAGTAGGGAGTTATTTTATAGGTACAGCCTTAAATTTGCAAGGTGGAAAGGATTTTGGAGACCAGTTAGAACTCACTAAAAATGTGCTTAATCTTACTGAATTATACACTTAAAAAATAGAAAGAGGATTAATTTTATGTTATGTATATTGTACCATACTTAAAAACCAATCAGGCACTTCTATGATGATATAATAGAAAAATTACCTGGTCTATATATCGTGTACGTTTGGAACGCCAGGCTGAGATCAGCACCTTTAAGGATGTTCAACACAGTGTCAGGGGTCTCTCTGAGCCACTGCTTACGGCTATTATTTTCACTGTACTTTATTACAGAACCACCTGGTTGTGAAAAGGTAAAAATCAGTGCCAAATAAAAGATGATTTCCAGCACCTACCTTCCAGATCATTTTTAAAAGTTTATTATATCTGTCTACCTATCTGTCTGTCTGACTTTGTATAGCCCAGGCTGTCTGGAACCCTATAATCTTACTGCCTCAGCTTCCTCAGTGCTGGGACTACAGGAGTATACCACCACACCAGCTTTATACTTGACTCTCACTAAAATCTATTTCACTGGCCAACATGAGTGTGCTTTGATGTAACACCAAATGTCCTTCAGAGTGATTACAAAACAAAAACAAAACATGCCAGGCTCAGGTTTGTAATCCTAGATACTCAGGATGCTGAGATCTGAGGATCAAGTTTCGAAGCAATCTGAGGCAGAAAAGTCTGTGAGACTCTTTCTCTCCAATTAACCTATGGCTCAAAGTGGTAAAGTGCTAGCCTTCAGGGAAAAAGCTCAGGGACAGTTCAAGCCCCAGGGATGACAACAAAAAGGCCTAGCATAGTGAGTAACTATTAGGATATGTTCCATAATAAAATGATAGTAAGGGTTACACACCCTTAAACCAAAGATATTTTAAAATTAAATTTGCACTGAACAGGTACTGCCTCTTTTCCTATCATCATTTTCTAAACTAAATAATTCATTAATTAATATAGCATTTACACTGTTTTAGGTATTATCAGTAATATTAGGATTATTTAAAGAGGATGTGGATGGGTTGTATGAAAATACCATGTATGCCATTCTATTTCAAGAATTTGAGCATCTGTGAATTTTAGTATCTGCAGCCAATACCTCAAGATAACAAGTGCCATAACTATACTAACCTCTGCTTTCCTCTGCTGGTAAACTGGAGGTAAGGATAGATGCATTTTCTAAAGCTGCAAGAGCTGCATTCGGCTCATTTCTCTCCCAATGTCTCCTGTGAAGGCTTGGTGAACTAGCTTTCTTCAGATGGTCTGGCTGATTGCCTGATTCTACAATACGATAATGTAGTGCCACACATATGATTATTCATCTCAACAGTATAGGAAGCCTTTCTTTTCTCTTTCAAACTCAGATCTAGCAACAAATGATAGATCAACCCTGGATGAATCATAGACAAAATTTTAAAAAAATAGTATGCATATAGTTACATATTACTTTATGAACAACACACATAATATACAAATATACACACAGTTTACTATACAGTTTATGGTCAGTAACAAGCAAATACCACTTTTCCTAATGCCTCTCACTGATAAATACTATTGTTTTGGAGGTGCTAGGGACTAACTCTGAAATCTGAACATTTGTTCTATGTGCTCTACCACTGGGCTACACTTCTCAGCTGTAACTTCCCCAGTGGGCAAATCAAAGATCAAATATTCCTCTAACATTTCATAAATTACTGTATAGGCAAATACACATCTACCTGTGTACTTACTAATGATACCTCCCAAGACCCAACTCTCCCCATAAGTAAGGAATAGCTTACCTTCTTTCCCTCTGGTTAGTCTCCTCAAAGTACTTTTAACTGAATTTGTATGAGTACTTTCTAAATCAGTATGGCTACTCTTCCTACTTTGTTCTTCCTCTTGCTTAAAAAAAGGATTTAAAATATTGATTAAAAATGCAGCACAGGAAACAAATATTTAGCTATTTTGATTTTAAACAAAAGCTAATGAGTTAGCATGCATAGTCACAGAACCTCAAATATGTGTATGTGAATAGCAATATACATTATATACACACATATTAGCAACTATTTATCCACATATATGTATATATGGTACACATATATTAATAAGCATTAAGGCCAATTGTTAAAATGTAAAGAAGATATATAAAAATGACTGATATTTAATAGGTTGGGTTTTGTTTTGTTTTTTGGTTGTGGAGTTTGAACTGTGGACCTGGGTGCTGTCCCTTAGGTCTTCAGCTCAAGGCTTAGCATTCTACCATTTGAGCTATATAGCGCCACTTCTGGTTTTCTGAATGGCTTATTGGATATAAGCGTCTCATGGACTTTCCTGCCCAGGCTGGCTTTGAACCAATCCTCAGATCTCAGACTCTTGAGTAGCCAGGATTATAGGCATGAGCCACCAACACCCAGATTAATAGGTTTTTATTGAAAAAAAAATAAAACATTGAAAAGAGTCAAGATGGTTGCTGTATTGAGCTTATACCAAAATGACTTATACCAAAAGTGGCTTTTAGTGGAAAACAATATTCTAAAGGTATGGCACTTTGATAATAGGTGCTAATGGCTCATGCCTGTAATCCTAGCTACTCAGGAGGCTGAGCTCTAAGGATCATGGTTCAAAGCCAGGCTGACCAGGTAAGTTCATGAGATTCTTAAATCCAATTAACCACCAAAAAGCTAGAAATAGAGCTAAGGCTCCAGCCTTGAAAAAAATGGTTCCAGGGACAGCACCTAGGCCCTAAGTACAAACCTAGGACCAGCATACACACATACACGCGCACACATGAACACACACAGAACATGAACATTAACAAGGAAATATTGGGGAGAGGCAGCAAGTGGGAGGTGGGAGGGAAAAAGGAGAAGAGGCAGAATCAAAGTACATTGTATGTACATACACAAAAAAATAAATATAGAGATCAAACATTCATCTAGAAAATGGATTAATTTCTGTATATGCTACAACATGGATGCACTTTTAAAACCTTATATAATGAAGTAATCCAGACATAAAAGAATTCCATGTATATGAAATAACTACAGTACACAAATTCAGGGAGACAGAGTGGACTAAAGGCTACCAAAGGTGGGGTTAGATTTAGAGTTAGGTAAGTGAGGAATTGTGTAAGATAGGGTGTTTGGGGGTGATTAAAAAAAAGTTCTGGAAAGCCAAGCACCATCGATCGTATTTGTAATCCTAACTACTTGGAAGGCTGAGATTGGAAGGCCAGCAGAAAGTTCATGAGAACGCTATCTCAAGCAATAACTGAGGATAGTAGCACAGTCTTGTTATCGAAGGAAGAGGAAGAGGAAGATTTCAGCCCTCCAGCAAACAGCAACCCCCATCTAAAAAATATGGAAAGCCTAAAGGGCTGGGGGCATGGCTCAAGTAATAGACTACCTGCTAGGCAAGTACAAATCTCTGAACCCAAATCCTAGTACTACCAAACAAAACAAATAAAACACAAAGTTTGGAATACAGAGTAATAATGGCTGGCCACTATTATAAATGCCAATCAACATTAGTACACATCAACTAAAGTGGTATATTTTACCACAATAAAGAAAAAAGCCAAGCCAGTTGCTGGTGGCTCACACCTGTAATACTAACTACTTGGGAGGCTGAGATCTGAGGATCGTGGTTCAAAGTCAGCCCAGGTAGGAAAGTCCATGAGACTCTTATCTTCAATTAACCACCAGAAAAACAGAAGTTGGTACCGTGGCTCAAAGTGATAGAATGGTAGCCTTAAGCAAAAAAGCTAAAGGACAGCACCCAGACCCTGAGTTCAAGCCCCACAACCGACAAAAGAAAAACCAGACTAAACAAGGTTTTCATGACCAAAGGCAGGACAAAGTGCCTTTATCTTTTTAAAGTATGTTTTATTGTTGTTATAAAGGAGATGTACAGAGAGGTTACAGTTATAGAAGTCAGGTAAAGCATGCATTTTTTTTGGGGGGGGGTCCGGTCGTGGGGCCTGAACTCTGGGCCTGGCGCTGTCCCTCAGCTCTTCGCTCAAGGCTAGCGCTCTACCACTTGAGCCACAGTGCCACTTCCGGCTTTTTTCTTTTTGCTTATGTGGTGCTGAGGAATTGAACCCAGGGCCTCATGCGTGCAAGGCAAGTGCTCTAACCATTGAGCCACCTTCCCAGCCCCTGCATTTCTTTTTTGGACATTGTCACTACTTCCCTCATTTCCTTTACAAACAACATAAATGATGATCTAAAGGGATTCAGCAGACAGAACAGTACAACAGCAACCTACTACTTCACCTGTAAAAGGATGATGAATTTGACTGAAGAGACCAGGTCAGAGGCTTTCAAACATCTCACAGGACCTAAAGAAACCTGACCCCCTAAAGAAGCATGTTTTATAAATTTAATTTCTAAGCAACTTACCATCTTGCTTGCTTCATTTCCCAAAGCCATCCTGAGTCTACTGGAGTCTGCTTAAAACCAAAGAGAAAGAACAAAGAGAAAGTGGGAGGCCCACTTCATTAACTTTCAGCTGCGATCTGAAGAAAGTTTGAGAAACAAAAGAGGTTTAAAGTCAAATGCACAAGTGTTAGCCTGGCTAATGTGTAACAGTTTGAACAGGAATGTTGAAAAAAAGCTGTTTCTGCTACATCAGTCCGTTTCAGTTTATTCTATTATCTTTAGATAGTGTATAAAGGGGTTTCATGTCAGTTAATAAGTATACTGTGCTGCATTCTTCCTAATGCTAAATTCTGAGACACTGCTGCTTACTTATGCCAACCTATTTAGCACTACACAGTAATAGACTATGTGTACTTGAAATTCTCTATTCTTTTTAGCACAAACTATTTAGTGGCATCTGGAGTCCTCACAGCTGTCATAGCAGGTGGGACAAATATCTCTCTCAAGAAGGGATGCCTGACTGCTTATCACACACAGAGAAGCAGCAGGAGTGGCAGAAGAACTCTGACAACTGGTCCCTTTGGGAGGAATGGCTCCTGCTTCATTTTTCTTTGGCAGAGCTCTTCATCATGCCTCTAATTCACCCAGCATTTAAAAACTTACTATCGCTGTTCATCTATGATGACAGGCACTGAGATCATAAGAGTGAGCATGTTACCTGTCCTCATGTTTGCTGTCCTGTCTACGGACCACACAGGGTGCCAATATGGTGGCATTTCACCAACTTTTTTATTGCTCTGAGATAGTGAGACTGTACTCTCACCAACTGCTTTCAACTTTTCTTCATCTTGTCTTGGCTAGTGTTTCCTACTATCCAAGATGAGAACAAAAGCTATAAAATAATACTCAAAATAAAACCAACACAAGTCCCATGACCGACAAAAAAAAGTAAAAAATAAAACCAACATCAACACAACATGTTAAAATAAGGTATCTGGCTACTTCTTAAATAATGGAGAAAAAAGTTGGATTCTAAGACTGAAGGGTTTATTTGGCCTTTTGTCCTTATTCCTGAAGTAGCCTTGGAATAGCTTCAAAGCAAGAAAGGTAGAAGAATGTAATCCTGAGACACTATAGGCCTCAGAAAACAAATTCTCTTTTTCTCTGATCTTCTTTATCTTTCTTTCCACAGCTCCTTGTTTGTCTCAGGGTTAGCCACAGAAACTGTGATTTCTCTTCCCCAAAGTGGTCACCAAAACTAAAAAATATACTTTACATCTTCTCCCACTTTTCTGGCTTGGGTCTCCATACCCTCATCTCCCTCTCTCTCTTATGTGATTATGTAATATAGAGCAGAAGACTTTGTGTGAGGGAGGCTTCCTTTACAACCAGGAAGATGTAATATATATAGAGAGAGGCCCAGCAGGATTTGGACAGCATTGACTGGGTTCCCCAATTCAGTCTATTAGTATCAGATCAGATCAGAGCTGTTATTAATAAAAATAATTATTATTCTTATTATTAGTATGAATAATTATTAGTAAGAATGCTTGACAATGATTTTGTCATGCTTATGCAACAAGGGTTCAACAAAAGCTCAAAAGGATCAGGGAGAACTTCTAGATCCCTGGCTATGTGGAGACTCATAGGCAGGTGATCAAGAACTCATCCAAGAGGGTGGTATACCCCTGCTCCACAGGGACAGAAGCTCTGGGGGTCCAAATCTTTCTGGACCCCACTCTATGGGTCTATTCATCTGATTGAAAAATTCTTTAAAATATCCTTTACACTGAAGTGGTAAAGCTAAGTTTTTCTATAAGGTTTCTGTAAGCCACTCTATTAATTCCAAAAGAAGGAATCATGGTAACCCCTGTTTGTAGTTGGTCAGAAATTCTGGAGGTCAGACTTGCAACTGTGGTCTAATGTGAGGCAATTTGTATGAGCCTCCTTTGGGAAATTTAGTTTATCCAAGGGTCCTTGAGAAACTTGGGGACATATTTTTCCATAAAATTAGTGTTGTATTTTTATAGATTCCTACCTCAGTCTACAGAAAGTCTCCTACCTAAATCATAACAGCTGTACTAAATATGGTGCTAATATTAGGAGATCTGGATCAGAGTATCATTGCCATGTATAATAAAGCACTAATATGACAAATTCTTTCCATCACTAACCTATCCAAACTAGATTCTAACGTACAGATAATTATGTCTAAAATAAAACAAAAGGAATTTTGGTTTGAAGAATATGTCTGATAATCACTTCTAATAACCTGAAAAATCACTTTTGTCTTTTCTTTGTTTACTATTTTTAACAGAACTTAAATGCTTACTCTTTTTCCTTTGTGTATGATGCTCACATATTTCATCTCGTATCTGTTCTCCATATTCTGTAATGATCTGAAATTTAAGGTGGAGAGCTTCAAGACACTTTTCTTTAGACTTTGCCTTCATGTCATTTCACTACCCACATTCTTCTGATTTTATGTTATTCTGCTTACCTTATTTAAAGATGAAACATTAAAAATACCTCTTAAAAAAACATATAAAGGAGTTGGGTAAATCACAGCTATTTGGGAAGCCAGAAGCAAGATTCTGAATTTGAGTCCAATTTAGTAGAAACATGTTCTCAAAACAACAAAACTAGGCACTTGGCTCATGTCTGTAATCCTACCTACTCAAGAGGCTGAGATGTGAGGATCACAGTTCCAAGTCAGCCCAAGCAGTAAAGTCCATGAGTCTCTTATCTCCAATTAGCCAACAGGAAATAAATTAGCCAATTAGGAAATAAAGTTGTGGCTCAAGTGGCCCTAGCTTTGAACAAAAAAGTTCAGGAACAGTGCCCAGGCCCTCAGTTCAAACCAGAAAACAGAAACAACCAGAGTACCAGCTTTGAGCAAAAATGCTAAGCAAAAGCACAAGGTCCTGAGTCATGCCTCACTACCAGCACACACACACCCCTTTCACTTCTGCACATACACAAAAATCCAGCCATGTAGTAGTAACTCCCACCTATAATCCTAGTTACTTAGGATACTGAGACCCAAAGGATTGAAGTTTGATGACATCCTGGGCAGAAAAGTTCTTGAGACTCCATCTTCAAAATAATAGAGTGCAAGCTGAGCAAACGGCACAAGTACAAGGCCCTGAGTTCAAACTCCAGCACCCATGAAACAAAACAACAAAACCAAGCAAACAGCAAAAACTATAGAGAAAGGAGAGAAGTGTAGTGTACTTAGCATGCTTAAAGTCCTGAGTTTGATTCCCAGCACCAAATTAAAAAGAAAAAAGGACACTACATAAATGAAAGTGCATATAGGCAGAAAGACACAAACTGCTGACTATTCTTGGAGAATGGCACTGTGGGAGGAAGAAGAGAGAAGTATTTGAATTCACTCCTGAATAATTAATTTTTTTTTCCTATGGCACCAGTCCTGAGGCTTGAACTCAGTCCTGGGCATTGCCCCTAAGTTTTTTAAGTCAAGGCTAGCACTCTACCACTTGAGCCATACCTCCATCTCCAGATATTTTGGAGATTAATTGGAGATAAGAGTGTCATGGACCTTCTGGCCTAGGCTGGCTTCAACCCATGATCATCAGATCTCAGCCTCCTGAGTAGCTAGGTTTATCAAAGTGAGCCACTGGCACCCAGCTTCATTAGAATTTTGATAATGAGCACCATATTCCTGGAAAGTTGGCATCGTACCTCAGCAGGTAAGCACATCTGGACCAATGGAGCTAAGCTGCGTCTGGAGAGCAGTGTGGTAGCTGAAGGGCGCTGGGAGGGGTTCCGCTTAAACATCTGCTTGATGAGATACTGCAGTTCATAGGAATAGTGAGATGGCAATGGATGGATGGAACCTTGGCATATTTTGAGGATAAGAGTCTTCCAACTATTTGCCTGAAACTGAAAAGTTTAAAAGAAAGAAATACTAGTGTATGTCTGAGACAAGCAGAAACAGTCAGATAAGTTGATGTTAGGCGAAATGAACCCCAAGATAAGTATTCAAATGTTTTTTTTTTCTTTCTTGCAATTGTTTCGAACATATTTATAAGATGATTTCTTTGTTGTTTTTTATGTCCCTTTCCCACGGTATAACCCGTGCTTTCACTGTATTTGATGGTGGTATAATTTGTGGAGGGGAAGGGAAAAAACAAATTGTTTAAATAGGGATATAGGTGGACCCATTGCAACAATGAGATGTACAAGACGTTATGTCGAAAAATGAACTTTACAACTTTGGTGGCGGGGGAGGAGAGGGGAGGAGCTGGGAAGGGATAGTAAGGGGAAACAAAGGAGGAGGCAACAACGCTTGATAAGAAATGCACTCATTATCTTGCCCATGTAATTGTAACCCCTCTGTACGGTATTTTCACAATTAAAAAAAAAAGAATTTTAAAAGGTAACACAGAAAAAAAACTGGAAATCAGACCAGCTGGATTTTATATTCATATAACTTATTTGAATTTTATAAATGGACTTGTTAACTGGTCACTTTTCTTTTTAGAAGTGTTGATTCAACAAAAACGTAATAGGGATCAGCTTCATGACAATTGTCCTATATAATAAACTACTTCCAAAGAGCAGGAGGAGTTTTTGTTTGGTTTTAATTTGAATTTTATTATTGCTAATAAGGGGGGGGTCATTTTTAGTATGACTAAGTGTCATCTGTGCCTTTTTTAAATAAATTTTTTATTGTGACAATACTATACAGAGGAGGGGTTCCAGTTACATGAGCAAGGTAATGAGTCCATTTCTTATCTAGCATTGTTGTCTCCTCCTTTGTTTCCCCTAGCATCCCTTCCCTCCCATTTCCACAAGTACACTCCCTTCCTCTCCCCTTCACCTCCTGGACCCTCCTCTCCCCCCGCCCCCCCGCCTAAATTGTAAAGTTCGTTGTTTGACAGAGCGTCTTGTACATCTTATTGTTGCAATGGGTCAACCTGTATCCCTATTTAAACAATTTGTTTTTACCCTTCTCTTCCACAAATTATACCAACATCAAATACAGTGAAAACAGGGGTTATACCATGTGAGAGGGACATACAAAGCAACAAAAAAAAAAAAATCAAGTGCTATCTTATAAATACGTTAGAAGCAATAGCAAGAAAGAAAAAAAAAAACACTTGTGTCCTTATCTTGGGGTTCATTTTGCTTAACATCATCTTATCTGACCTTTTCTGCTTGACTCAGACAACTACTAGTTATTGCAAATAAGGGAAACCATGGGGCCTATGTTTCTTTTTGTGTGTATGGGGGGGGGGATCCGGTCGTGGAGCCTGAACTCTGGACCTGGGCGCTGTCCTTCAGTCTTCAGTTCAAGGCTAGCGCTCTACCACTTGAGCCACAGTGTCACTTCCGGATTTTTTCTTTTTGCTTATGTGGTGCTGAGGAATTGAACCCAGGGCCTCAGGCATGCAAGGCAAGCACTCTACAACTGAGCCACCTTCCCAGCCCCCAGGAACTATGTTTCTTTGGGCCTGGCTTACTTCACTTAATATAATTTTTTCCAAGTTTTTCCATTTCCTAACAAATGAGGCAATGTCATTCTTTCTGATGGAGGCATAGAATTCCATTGTGTATATATACCACATTTTCTTGATCCATTCATCTGTTGGTTCCATATCTTAGCTATGGCAAATAATGCTGCAATAAACATAGTTGTGCTGGTAGCTTCAGCATGGTCTTGTTTATGATCATGCAGGTAAGTGTTCAAAAGTGGGATTGCTGGGTCATAGGAGAGCTCTATGTGGAGTCTTTTGAGGAACCTCCATACTGCTTTCTAAAGAGGTTGAACAAGTTTATACTCCCACTAACAATGGAGTAAGGTTCCCTTCTGTCCACATCCCCTCCAGCATCTGTTGTCATTAGAGTTCTTGATTTTAGCCATTCTAACTGGGGTGAGGTGGTATCTCAATGGTGTTTTGATTTGCATTTCTTTTATGGCTTAGGGAGGTTGAGCATTTCTTCATGTGTCTATTGGCCATCCTTCCTTCCTCTTCAGAGAAGTTTCTCTTTAAGTCTTTAGCCCACTTATTAATTGGGCAGTTGTTTCTTTGAGGATTTGTTGTTGGGGGATTTAATTTTTTGAGTTCTAAGTATATTTTAGATATGAGACCCTTGACGGTTGTATAGCTAGTGAAGATCTCCCATTCTGTGGGCTTTCTATTGATCTTGCTAGCTATGTCCTTTGCCATGCAGAAGCTCTGCAACTTCATGCAATTCTATTTGTCCAACCTTTCTTTGATTTGTTGTCTTTCTGGGTCTCTATTGAGAAAATGTCAGCCTGTGCCTAGGAGACCTAGGGCTTCTCTTATTCTGTCCTGTAATGTTTTCAGGGTGTGTGCTTTAACTCCAAGGTCTTTGATCCATGTGGAGTTGATTCTGGTGCAGGGTGATATATAAGGATCTAGCTTTAGTTTTCTACTTATGATTAACCAATTTTGCCAGCCTCATTTACTGAAGAGGCTGTCTTAGGAGGAGTTTTTAAAACTCTTTTTTGTTTAATTATTTCTTAGGGCTGGGGCTTGGCTCAAGTGGTAGAGTATCTTCCTACCAAAGCCAATATCCCCAATTTTTTTCTTAAAATATATAGAAAAAATACCTTTAAGGAAAAGTTTATTTCTCTATTTCATACATATTTCAGATGAAAAGCAAAACTAGCTGTTAAAAGGGAGTTTGAAAATGGGACAGCCACTCTGGAATATACATAAGTGCTCCTCAAACTATTCCATAAAATTAAAAGGGAAGAGCAGGGTGTGGTGGTACAGGACTGGAATCTTAGCAGCACTAGTGGGCTGAGGCAGGAGGATCATCAATTCAAGGCCAGTCTGGGCTTCATAGCAAGTCCTGTGTCATCACACACACACACACACACACACACACACACACACGAAAGGAAAAAGGAATATACCAATTTATTTGATGAACAGTAATGTAAAAAGCCTTGGTTAAAATACTTGTAAATCAAATCCAACAGCTCATGAAAAAGATCATAGATTACCTGTAATCATATCTGTTCAGGAGTCAGAAATAGGGGATATTGTAACTTTTACATTCAGACAAGTCAAGGCAAAAATTATCAGACCCCATCAATAATCTGGGTGTGATATCACACACCTGTCATATTAACCATAGGAAGGCATAAGTGAAAGATAGTAGTCTAGACTACCTGAGGAAAAAGCTTGAAAAATAGTTTGGAAAAATAACTAAACCAAAAAGGTCTGTATGAATACAAACCCAGTACTGTACCATAGATCATGAGCAAAGATGGTTCAACATTTACAGATCAAATAAATGTAAAGTGACAGACAGATAGAATCAAGGAGGAAAATTATATGATTATCTCAATAGATGTAGAAAAAGTCTTTGAGAAAATTCAACATCCTGTCATGATTAAAGCCTTGAGCAAAGTACAAATAGAAGGCTCCTACCTCAAAACTCTTAAAAGCTATTAACTACATATCGACAACCAACATCATATGAATGGGGAGAAAGCATTTTCTCTAAAATCAGAACTGAGACAAGAGTGTCCATTCTCCACTCATATTGAAACAGAACTTGAATCCTTAGCTATAGCAATAAAGACAAAGTATTCCTATTTGCTGATGATATGATCTTATACTTCAAAGATGAAGTCTCCACCAGGAAACTCATATACTTGATAAACATTTTCAGCAAAGTCAGAATACAACAATCCTACAAATGTCAGATTCTTTTCTTTTTCTTTGCAGGGCCTTGTGGTTGCTATTTAAATACTCTATCCCCATTCTTAACCAGTAGTTTTTCTATTTATCAGTAACAACCATGCTAACTAAGAAATAAATAATACCTTTAAAATAGCCAAAAAAGAAAGGAAGGAAAAGAAATAAGGAAAGGAAGAAAAGAAAGAAAGAGGAAGGAAGGAAAGAAGGAAGGACCTATGAATAAACCTAACCAATAAGATAAAAGACATCTATGATGAAAACTATAAACACTAGGAGAAAGCCGGGTGCCGGTGGCTCACACCTGTAATCCTAGCTACTCAGGAGATCTGAGGATTGCAGTTCAAAGCCAGCCTGGGCAGGAAAGTCCATGAGACTCTTAACGCCAATAAAAACTACTAGAAAACTGGAAGTGGCGCTGTGGCTCAAGCGGTAGAGAGCTCACCTGAGCTGAAGAGTGCAAGGACAGCGCCCAAGCCCACAGTTCAAGCCCCACGACCGACAAAAGCAAACACACAAACAAACAAAAATACTAGGAAATGGAAAGACTGCCTAAGTTCATGGATTGGCAGAATTAATATTATGAAAATGGCCATATTCATAAAAGCAATCTACTGAGTCAGTGCAATCCTTATCAAAAATCCCAATGATATTCTTCACCAAAATGAAAATACAATCCTAAAATTTATATAGAAGTATGAAAGATTCTAAGTAGCCAGAGTAATCCTGACCAAGTCAGGTATTAGTGCTGGACCTACTATAATACCTGACTTCAAATTATACTACAGAGCCATAGTAACAAAAAAAAGCATGGTACTGGTACAAAAACACAGAGACCAATGGAATAGAGTAGATAACCTAGAAACAAATGCACAAAGCTACTGACAGCTGATTCTCAACAGAGATGAAATAAACATATGCCAGAGAAAAGACATACCTTTCAACAAATGGTGCTAGGGAAACTGTATCTCTACATGTACAGGATTCAAACTAGATTCCTATCTCTCATCCTGTACAAAAATCAATTCAAAATGATCAAAGACATTATTTTAAGATCAGAAATTTGAAAGCCAATAGAAGAAAACACATCAAGTGCAAGAATAGGCAACAACTTTCTGAACAGCAAGAAGTAACAAATGGGATTGCATCAAATTAAAGTTTCTGCACAGCAAACAATAATTACTCAAGGGAAGAGACAGCCTATAGAATGGAAGAAAATCATTGTAAATTATTCATCCAACAGAGAATTAAGATCTAGACTATATAAGAGACTCAAAAATCAAATACCCCAAAATAAATCAAATAGTATCAACTAATAGACAAATGAATTGAACAGATAGTTCTCAAAAGAAGTACAAATAGCTAGGCACCAGAGGCTCATACCTGTAATCCTAGCTATGCAGGAGGCTGAAATCTGAGGATCAGGGTTCAAAGCCAGCCCAAGCAGGAAAGTCCATCAGATTCTTATCTCCAATTAGCCGCCAGAAAACTGGAAGTTAGTGCTGTAGCTCAAAATGGTAGAGCTTTAGCCTTGAGTGAAAAAGCTAAAGGATAGTATATAGGCCCTGAGTTCAAGTCCCATGATGGATAAGTGGCTAATAAGTATGTGAAAAAATGTTCAATATTTTTGGCTGTAAGGTAAATGCAAATCAAAACTACACTGACATTCCAGCTCACTCCAGTCAGAAGAACTAGAAGCAAGAAAACAACAAAGGTTGGCAGGACATGGGTGAGAAGGAACCCTTATACACTGTTGGCAGTAATGTAAATCAGTACAGCCACTATGGAAAATAGTGCGGAACTTCTCAAAAAACTAAAAATAGAAATACCAATGATCCAGCTATATCAATGCTGGGTATGTACCCAAAGAAATCAAAGTCAAGATACAATAGAGTTCATAGAGTACCAGTCCCAATAGCCAAGTTACAAAATAAGCCTAGGTGTCCACCAATGTGGACTAGATAAAGACATTATGATATACATACATAATACAGTATTATTCTACCATAAAGAAGAAAAAATTTTTCAGGAAAATACATAGAATTGGAGGTGATTAAGTGAAGTGAAATGAACTAGACTTAGAAAGACAAATATGATGTTTTCTCTCATATGTAAAACCCAAATTTAAAAAAAAGTGTTTCTTAAAGTAGAAGGGGGTCTAATTGGGAAGGGGAAAAGAATTAGTGAGAGGGAAGAGGGAGACTAAGAGGGTACTAGAGGGATAGATATGATCAAATTAATATATATGTACAAAATAAGGAAATCCATTATATTATACAATTAACATATGCTAATAAAAATCATCAACAGAGAAAATTTTATGTTACATGTATTTAACAACAAAAATATCGGGCTGGGAATGTCACTTAGTGGTAGAGTGCTTGCCTTGCATGCATGAAGCCCTGAGTTCAATTCCTCAGTATCAGATACACAGAAAAAGCCAGAAGTGGCTCTGTGGCTCAAGTGGTAAGCATTAGCCTCAAGCAAAAGAAGCTCAGGGACAGTGCTTAGGCCCAGAGTTCAAGCCCCAGGACTGGCAAAAAACAAAAACAAAAAACTAAACTAAACAAAAAATATCAAAAAGAAGAAAAGCTACACATAGAATGGAAGAAACTAAACAATAAACATTTCCTATTATTACACAATTGTATCAAGGCAGAGATAATAATAGCAAATGAAGTGTGTATAATGAATTTGTCCTAGAAGGAAAACTGCCTATTGGGATTGGCTTCTTTCTTAGGCTCAGCAAGATATAACCACACACAGCTATTTCTTTGTGTGCATCATACTTACTGGATGTTTAAGGGTACACAGTTCATACAGAATGCATCCTAAGGACCAGATGTCACTGGAGGAGTAAAGAAATAACATATCAAATGGGCTATGAGTTATAGGATAAGCATTTTCTAACAATGAAAAATATAAAGAGTATTCTATCTTTAATAAGTATCACAAGTAATTCTTAGGTATTAAGATAAAACATATAGTCATGTTCATGAGAAATCTCCCTGCTCTTCAAAATCTACCACTGCAAATCAAGATAGATTAATAACACTTCATATCATTTGGGAATTCAGTAGCAAGAAGGAATCTGTGTAGACTCAGATTATCATAGTTGAAAGGACTCTGAAGACACTGGGGCAGCTCCCATCAGACTGTCCCACACACAGCAACATCTGATGGACAGCTCTCTGTCTTAGTAGTCTGTTCCCTCTAGTGGATAATATACTTTCTTGTTCATTCATTCATTGATTTTGTACTGGTCCTGAGGCTTGAACTCAGGGCCTCGGTTTTGTGGTTTTGTCCCCTTTTCTGGCTCATTTGGTGGTTAATTGGAGATATTAGCTTCACTGACTTTCCTGCTAGCTTCCAACTGTGATCCTCAGATCTCAGCCTTGCAAGTAGTTAGGACTACAAGTGTGAGCCACAGGATTCTGGTTATACATTGCTTTATTATAAGCTACGTGGTGCCTATCAGGACTTTTCTCCACCTTCTATATTCCAAAACCAAGAAAACAAGCCAGTACGTTCTTCCACAAAAATAGCTTTTCAAAATCAGGGACATTCCATAGTAGGCTCCACATACTACTTCTTTGTGCTAACTCTACTAGATACCATCTCAGACTTCTTCCTCTCTGATACTCTCAGTTTAACTTTTCATCAACTACTTCCTTTAGCTTTTAAGTTTTTGAAATTGCAAACCTACAGAAAAGTTGAAAAGGTGTAGCTAACCTTACCTAAAATCTGTAACCATCATTTGCTGTGAACATGTGCTATCTCCCTTTTCTCTGTTTATCTGTGGATACCAGATATATGTCATTTGTATCTCCCACAATAACACTATTTTTTAAAATTTTTATATCCAAGTGGACTAATAAGACCAATCACCAAATAGACAACCTTACCTTTTATTATTATAAGGCAGGTTTTCCCAAATTTCTGGTGGCACATAATAAGGTGTTCCCACATATGTACAAGCAAATGCCATTGGACTAAAACCACAAAAAGGCACAAAATGATTACAGAATATTCCTGGACATGGGTGCTCTGCTAATATTGCTACAATAAAAGAGATATATACTTGGAGAGAAGACGGGCAGATCCAAAGTCTCCCAATTTCACTTTTCCATTTTGGGTGAGGAAGACATTCTGCATCAAAAAAGGAAAAAAAATGTTTTCATCATTCAAACAACAACTCCAAAGACACCCTCAAAGCCTGCTGCTGATGGTTAGAAATGCTGACAGCTACACATCTCTGTTGAGAATTCAGGATGACTACTGTTAAGTCTAACACACATGGTTCAGCTTTCATCAGTATAGCTGATCAACAGACAAGGAACCTGTACCAGGGTGACACCAAGTGGCAGATCCAGGTGCTGACCATTTCATTTTCTATAGGAGAACATAGCAACTTTGTCAGTGGGCATTAAAAGGTCCAGGGACAAGCTGGGCACCATCAGCTCACATCTGTAACCTTAGCTACTCAGGAAGTTAAGATCTGAAGATTGTGGTTTGAAGCCAGCTCAAGCAGACAAATTTGAGAGACTTGTCTCTAATTAGCCAGCAAAAAGCTCAAAATTAAAGGTGTGGCTCAAGTAATAGAATACTAACTTTGAGCAAGAAAGCCAAGTGAGAGTGTTGAGGCTCTGAGTTCAAGCCTCAGTACCAGTAGAAAAAGTATATTAAATAAATAATAAAAGATTCAGGAATGTACTAACATATACAACAAAGTATATTTCAATTATTTTTTTCACAGAAAGTATAAATATTAGGTCAAAGTAAGTTGCAAAGATCTACTGTACCATCCAGGGACTATAGTTAATATAAGGTATTATTTACAATGACAGAGTAATTTTACTTATTGATTTATGTATTTACTTGGATGGAACTTAGTGCCTTACACATGTTGAGTTGGCCTTTTTACCACTGACCAACACTCCCAGTTCAAGAGTAGACCTTAGGATTGGGAATGTGGCTTAGTAGTAGAATGCTTGCCTAGCATGCATGAAGCCCTGGGTTTGATTCCTCAGTACCACATAAACAGAAAAGGCCAGAAGTGGCACTGTGACTCAAGAGGTAGAGTGCTAGCCTTGAGCAAAAGAAGCTCAGGGACAGTGCTCAGACTCTGAGTTGAAGCCCCAGGACAGGGAGGAAGAAAGAAGAAAGAAGCAGAGGAGGAGGAAGAGGAGAAGAGGAGGAGGAAGAAGAGGAGAAGGAGGAAGAGGAGGAAGGGGAGGAGAAGGAAAAGGAAGAGGAGGAGGAGGAAGAGGAAGAGGAAGAGGAGGAGGAAGAAGAGGAGGAAGAGGAGAAGGGGAAAGAGAAGGGGAAGGGGAAGGGGAAAAGGAAGAGGAAGAAGGAGAAGGAGAAGAAGAAAAAGTGGACCTTAAATGTTCTAACCACAAAGTAGTACATAAAGTTATAAATACGTTAACTGACAGGATTTAATATTACACAGAATATATATTTATATATAGATCAAAACCTGCATTTGACACTATTATTTTTGTCAATTTTGTCTTAAAGCTAAGGGAATTTTAAACATTTTATCTTTAATTGTACAAAAGACGTGCCATATAACAAAATAGCTTATGAATATAATGCATCTTGATCAGTGTCACCCCCTTCAACATTCTCATCCCCTTTCTGCCCACCCCTCCCTTACTTTTTGTAATTTTGTGATCTATACAATGAATTCTTGACAACAATATCCCTCCCCTCCTCTCTCATTAGTGTACTTCTCTCCCCTTGGCCCATCTCCCCTTGCATGTACCAATTTCCTAGTGTTGATTTTATTGAGTTTTGACTTAGTCTTTCTAAAAGATTACAATATTTGAGTTCTCCAGAGTCTATTATACTTCAGTCAATTCATTTGTAACCACTTACATACCACCCAACATGTTTACTTACAGATTTATAGGTACATGCTATCTACTACAAACAAGGAAAACTATGTAACTTCTGTTTCTCTGGGTCTGATTTACTTCACTTAATATAATTTTTTCCAAGCCTTTCCAATACTGAAGGAAAATGTTTAATTAAAAAAAAACACTTAATTGTAGCCAGGCACTAGCAGCTGACACCTATAATCCCACTACTTGGGAGGATGAGATAGGAAGGAATGCAGTTTGAGACTGTCTCAGAAAGGAGATTCAGGAAGTGGCGCTGTAGCTCAAGTGGTAGAGCGCTCACCTTGAGCTGAATTGCTGAGGGACAACGCCCAGGCCCAGAGTTCAAGCCCCACGGCCGACAAAAAAAAAAAGAAAGGAGATTCAAGAGAACACAACATGATAGAAGTAATCATGGTGTATACCTGTAATCCCAGTTAACAGGCAGAAAACATAAATGGAAGAAACACAGTCTAGCATGACTTGGGGAAAAAAAAGACAATGGAATCATTTTGGATCCTTTTCTGGGCCCTAAAATGTATTTTACTCACTTTGGACTTGATATCCCTGTGCAGCACACGTTTCTTATGAATGTGATTTACTCCGAGGCACATTTGTGTAAACCAATTAAGTATCTGTAAGCAAACAATAGGCAATATCTGTAAAAATTGCAGTATCTGGTTTGCGTTCACCCAAAATTCTAAAGAACTAGCTATAGACCTTATTTAACCAGGTTTTAGCTGTGTATTCAGGACTCTTGAAAAAATACACAAAAAAACCCTGTAATTCCTATGTGGTTTTTTTTTTAGAAGTATATTGGAGGTGAGAGTCCTACAGACTTTTCTTCCTGGACTGGCTTTGAACTGCAGTCCTCATATCTCAGCCTTCTGAATAGCTAGGATTACAGGCATGAGGAACCAGCACCCAGCCAGTGACTCAATTATTTAATTTATAAGTGCATTTGAAAATATTTTTGTTGGTTAAATAAAGGAAAAATATAGTGGAATTTCACTGTTTATGAGGAAAGTTGCTTCTGAACTTTGAGAGAAACGTATTAAGTCAATATCTTACCATATCTTCAGGAAATAACTTTCCTTTTTGCTGTTTAATCTTCTGCATTAGATCTCCTCCCTCACAATATTCCATCACAATATACAGATGTCCTTCAGCTAAAACAAATACAAGACTCAGTTGGAGAGCCAGAGAAACTATAAATCAAATTAAGGAGTGGTCATATTTGGGAAGGTTCATATTTACCTT
Source organism: Dipodomys ordii (assembly GCF_000151885.1). NCBI lineage: Eukaryota > Metazoa > Chordata > Mammalia > Rodentia > Heteromyidae > Dipodomys > Dipodomys ordii. Next base: position 299,530 of record NW_012267413.1, on the reverse strand, counting down.
CAAACGATTCTTGAAAGGCCACAATATTGGGGTGTTTCATTTTGGCTAACAGAATAGCCTCCCTCCTAGAATTCTGTGATCCAGAGAAAGACTGGGAAAAAGTTCAAACAAGAGTAATTTAATATTGAATTTTAAAATCTACTCCATACTACTATTCAGTGTAGTTTGTACAAGTCAGCATTGTGTGCAGGTTTATAAAACTGTACTTTGACTTCAAAACAAAGTACAGGATTTTTCAACTATGCCTATGCCTCTTGCATGCTTAAGCTGATCATTTCATTGTTTTGTGCTGTTTTTCGATTTCTTGAACTTAGAGAATATAAACTATAGGCTAGGAAGGTGGCTCAGGGGTAGATTGCTTGCCTTGCATGCATGAGGCCCTGGGTTTGATTCCTCAGTACCACATGAACAGAAAAAGTCAGAAGTGCCTCTGTGGCTTAAGTGTAGAGTGCTAGCCTTGAGCTGAAGAGCTGAGGGACAGCGCCCAGGCTGATTTTAGCCCCCATGACCAACAAAAAAAAGAGAGAGAGAGAGAGAGAGAATATAAACTAGTCTTAATATTTGCATAAGCATCATTTGACTTGGAAAGCCAGATATGCCACTGAAAACAGTGTATCCTAAAAGAAAAGCCAGGGATTTTGTATGGTTAATGTCAGGATTACTTTAACAGCCACTGGCCCAGATAAAAAGAATATAACCAGAGGATAGACAAAAGCAATAATGAAAAGTAAGTAATTATCCTTAATTTATGAGAAATGGAATTTTGAGACTTAGCTTATAATCAAGAAACTGCCACAGGGTCTTGAGGTATAATATAGCTTAGTGGGAGAGTGCTTTCCTAGCATTTGTATAGTTCTGACTTAGAGCCACAGCAAAAGAAAGAAGGAAAGAAGAAAGGGAGGAAGGAAGGGAGAAAGAAAGGAATGGAGGGAAGAAAATGGAGAAAGGAAAATGAGGCAAGGAAGGCAGGCAGGCAGGCAGGAAGAAAGGAAGGGAGGAAGAGAAGGAGGGAAACTAACTTCAGCACAAAACCTCTGAGACCAGCAGTATCAACAAGTTAGAACATGTTAAAAATGCAAATTATAATGCCTACTCAAATTTATATCCAAAGGCAGTAGGAAAAATGCTTCACACTATGGAAACTTTATTATAGTTTTAAAAAATCTTGATTAAAAAAATCTATTAAACAATCTCCACAATATGGACTCACTCATCAAAAAACTACAATACATATCAATAATTAGGATGCAGGGAATTAAGACCTATAAACTAATCCACAGAATACATTTTCTCACAAGGTTTGTATTTTAATTTTTTGTTCTTCACTAGATATTTACATTCTTTCATTCATCAATAATATTGCACCTAAGTTGCTTGTGGTAAAGATTTCCTATACTGCTAGGCATATGAAACTAGAAATTATAACCAACTAACACACTGAGATAAAATAAACCGTATATATGGGCGATTTTTCACTTTCATTAATTATACCATCCTAAGAACTCTATAAACTATAAACTATATCAAGCCCTTATAAAGCTAATGAGTAAACTGGTGACAGACGTCACAGAAGGAAGAAAAGGAATGTTAACTCCCAAGACTATGCCTACAAATTGCAAGTTCACTGTCTGTGAAGTATGAACATTAGCAGTCACCTTAGGAAGCCTTATTTCTTTCATGGCAAACATCTGACTTCTGCTTTCCTGCCGAACCAAAAGAGCCCTTCCAAAGGAGCCCTCGCCGATCACTCTCAGGACTCTGTAGTCATCCATGCTGGGCACCTGTAGCTGGGCAGCTGGCTCCATTCCAAAAGTTCCCATCAGCTCTCCTAAAATCATTAAACACAGAAACACTTGTCAGCTTCCTGGTATTCATTTTATAAACACTTAAGTTGTTCTAAGGAGTTAAACCATGGGAATCCACCCCTGCTATATACCAGTTAATCAGTCTGTATATATATTCACATGACACTACACATTTACAAATGTTTATAATTTAGGTCTAACTTTTACATATGAGAGAAGCCATGTGCCCTTTGTCTCTAAGCCTGACTTACTTCACTTAACATATTTTTTCCAGGTTCATCCACTTCTCTGCAAACAACATAATATTCTTTCTGATGGCTGAGTAAAATTCCATTCTATATATATATATATGTCAGTTTATGACTATAATGTAACTTGATCAGTGCTGTCATGTTACCCCTTCCACCATCCTCTTCCATATCTTCTAACTCCACCTTCTCTACAAGTTACCTGGTACTATTTTCACCTTTGTACATTGAATATTAAGACTGCATTTGTACTCTCTTTCTCTATTTGTCTGCCCTCCCTCCTTTTTAACTATATATTATATACAGGTCAAATATATATGCATATGTCAAAATATATATCAAATATATACGTCAAATACATATATGTACATATAAATGTATATGTGTATATATGTAGGTGTATACATATATTATACATGATTACATTTGGTCCTTTCTGCCACATTTATTCCCACCCACCATCCCCCTTACTCAGTATTACAGCCAATAATATGTAGGCCTGAATAAAATTTGGCAAAGTAGGTTGCATATGCATATATATTTATATACACAATATATTACACAACTATATACATATATGGGCATGTGATATATGAATAATTTGTATGTAGTATATACAGGTATCTATTCTGTATATAACATATATTAAAATTATTATACCCACATACATACAGTATATATAAAGTGATTGGCAATTGTCCCCATCACAAATGAGGCAGATCTCGATAGGAGTGCACACGGTAATGCATCCACGAGAGTAGGCACTCTCAAGTTTCCCTAAACTCGAACTCCAGCTCCGCACAGCCGGTCCCGTTCTACCCGCACCCGCGCGCACCGGCACACACCCCCGCGCCCTATGGAGACCCACCCCTGCGGCAGGTTCACCGGTGGGAGCAAAGAGCGGGCGGGCCCAACAGAAAAGCGGAGTGGGCGCCCGGCCCAACGTCCTGAACCCCTGTCCCATTCGCCCCAAACCGGTGCGCGCCACCCCCAGTCCCAGGCTCCCGCCGGGCCGCCCTTTCCCCACCAGGTCCCCGAGGCGGGTAGTGGGGCCCAGGCCTCTCCTCACCCACCTCCAGGACGCTCGCGTCAGCTCCGCCACCCCAGGCCGGAGCGCTTCCGTGGGGCGGGCCCAGATGGGTCGTCTCTCTGGTTATCAGCTTAAGGAGGCCGCTAGGATGCAGCGGGAGGCGCTGTTTTCTAAGTGGCCGGGCTTATGAAGAGCACGTTTTAAAGAAGTTGTTCTTACACTGCTTACAATGCTAATAATATTGAGGCAAAGTGGCCCCTGGTAACTGGCAAGTAGCCCAGGTATAGATGTTTCATGGAGACAATGTCACTTCTAGCACTTACTAGCTTTGGCAAATGTGGAAGGCAGAATTCATGTCCACTCTCCATCCCTCGAGATGGCTGCATTTGTTCCCTTACATGGCAAAGGGATATTAAGATTGCAGTTGCCAGGCATGGTGGCACACACCAGTAATCCTAGCACTCCTGAGGCTAGTTACTAACTTGATCTCAAGTTTGAGGCCAGTCTGTGTTATAGCAAGAAGCTGTCAAGAAAGGGGGGGGGGAGGAAGGGAGGGAAGGAAAAGAACGATTACAACTGGTATTACAATTTGTACAAGAAATTTAAAAAGAAAAAGCAGACTGAGATGCTCCCCAAATATTAGGTTGAAAGGACCTAACTTTTTCCAGGTTTCAACCATATCTGTCTGCTTCAGAGAATTTCTGACTCCATGTTGCTGGAATATTTTAAATTACACAGGTAGTTAGCAGTCTGTTCTTGGTGCTGAACTAGGTTACAATGGGAAAAGAGCATTTGAGGAACTACAGGTCTAAATAGTTGTAAGATCTCTGAAGGAAACAGTTCTTGATTTTATCAAGGTCCATGCTGTGGCCCAGAAATCAGTTTGCCTCCTGTGGCAAAGTTCACTGGGCTGAGGGAGGTGACAGAGAAGTCACTAAATAGCATTAATAGAGAGGAGAACACAGTAATGTTTCCTCTCAAGGTTTCTCAGCCTGGGCATTGTTGACATTTAGGGGCATATAATTCTTCATTACAATGTGCATGCCTCTGTATGTGTGTGTGTGTGTACGTGTGTCCTGTGTGTCATAGTATGTTTAACAGTATTCTGTTGCCTTGTTTTTTTTTTTTTGTCTTTTGTAGTTTTTTTTTTCCAGGGCTGAGGACCAAACCCAGGGCCTTGCACGCACAGGGCGGGCGCCCTTCCGCTGGGCTAAACCCTCAGCCCCTGTTTAGCAGTATTCTAGATGCTAGTGGTACTAACTACCCCTCCCCGCCCCCCCCCCCCCCCCCCCCCCCCCCCCCCCCCCCCCCCCCCCAGTCTTGACTACCAAATGTCTCCAGTCTGTGTTCAGGGCAGAAATGATGTAGCATGAATCGCTTGTGGTTGAGAACCATCAGTCTAATACTCTGAACTTCAGATGAAGGTGTGGGATGACATTGTACTCAGTGGTAGAGCACAGGCTTGGCATGAAGCCCTTTAACCTCACACCACACACAAAAAAGAAATTAAAATCTTACAATGCATTTCAAAGGTAAAGTTCAAATTCATTCACTTTAAAAGGCATTTGACAAACTGTTTTTATGGTGCTGAGGATCAAATCTAGGGCCTTTCTATACACTAAACAAATGGCATACCACCGATCCATATTCCCAACTCTCATAAAATGTCATTGCAATCAGTGTCATTGTACCTGAGAATGTAGCTAATTGGATCAAGTCACAGTACACTGGGTTCAAGTCACAGCACCCACCAAAAAACCCAAGAAACAAAACAAAGGACATTAGAATATCATTACAGGTATTTTTATTGTATAAGTATATATTGGGTACATTAAGAATAAAATCCTATTCACTAGAACATAAATTGGTAGTAAAGTTATTACACAAATGAAATGAATATAAAGATTCCTATTATAGTTACTAATATCATCTTTACAGTTCACTTATTTGAAACTATAGAATTGTTAGAAGACGTGTATCATTTTAGTGTTAGATTAAGGCCTTATAAAACAAATTTTATTGGTGGTATTTAGCAGAAAACGTGACAAGTCATGTCTCAAACAAACATTATTTAACAGTGACATTTTTATATTATGAAGAAAACAACTGGTTGTTTTCTTACAGTAACTCCATTCTAATACAGATCCATTTAGCTTTAAATGAAGCTAAATAGAGGTTAAAATGTTGACATTAACATAGTCAAGCTTCAAAGGAAAGGACTAGACTTTGACATTTCATCTTTCTTATACAGGTAACTTTCTCTTAGAAATGGGGTAATTAACTTTTCTTTGAAACCTCAGTTTTGATGAAAAAATGGAGGTCGAGGCCACAGATGCCTGCTCACTGCCTCAGATGCACACTCACTGCCAGATGCATGTTGTTACAGATGAGTGTCCACTGCTACATGCACACTCACTGCCATGGATGCACACTCACTGCTATAAGATGCACACTGTCATAGATGCACAGTCACTGCTATAAGATGCACAATATCACAGATGCACACTCACTCCCACAGACACAAAGTGACAGTGAAGAACCACAGGCAGTTCAAAGGACACAACAGTCTAGGAAATGCGAGTCTGGTAGGAAAATAAACTAAACCTTTTGTCTTAATGTTACTTTTTGGGGGTATTTTTATTGTTAGGGTTGAACTCAGAGCCTGAGACATGTTCGGTAGGTACACACTCTACCACTGAGCTCCATTCCAGGCCTCAGTTTTTTACTTCCATGTTAAAGATAGGCAAAAAAAGCTGTTGCTATTTTATTTAGACAGGTGTGTCAAGCTTTTAAAACATGACAATATGAAATATACATTTTATCTCGAATACCTCACTTTCTGATAATGTACCATTACTTATACTTAATAAAGTGAAGAAGCAAACATTAGGAACACAGCAAATAAGCTGACAAAATGGAGCTATATTAAAGAAAATCTCACTCTAATGAGACTGACAACATAGGATAGCTTTGCAACACCAAAAAGGCAACTCCTTTATTCCTTTGTAACATGAATATTAATAAAGGAAATCACTGCTATGAATACTAGAATAAAGGTAGTTGATTAAGTCCAGACCAAAGAATACTTAGAACAAAACTACTCCAGGAAGAACAAAACCCCTCATTCTTCATGGATGCTTTATCTCAACTGTGGTTTCGGTCTCAGAGAACATAGGAAACAATGCTGTATTGGGACGACATAAAAAAGCATCAGTTTCACCCCCTAACTCTGATAACTGTTCTAGTGAAGACACACAAGGATAATGGTCTTTTAACATATCTGGCAACTTAGAAGTCTTCTCTTGAAGGCGTCTGGAACGTCTTACTGGTGTTAGAAACTTTAGATCTTTAAATGCAGAATTTGTTTCATCAAGTTGCATCTTCTTTTTTATACTGAAATACAAAAAATGATTCTCTAAATTCAAAAGCATGATAACACATTCTTTGTACCTCTGTGCTATTAATCATACTTTAACTTGTATGTCATAGGTATGTGCTTGTTTGTCTTAGAGAAAGGGAGAGGTATTGAATGCTCCTTTAAGTGAGGAACATATGCTTTCCTCTCGATTTATTGTTATAACTAGCACATAGTATGGTTGAGTATGCAGAATCCTCTAATTCCTCAGCTATAAAACCAACTGTTATATTAATTCATAATATAGAAATTAAAGTAGAATTGCACAATTTTTTTCACTATGGCAATATTTAGTGAAAAGGAAAGCCATAAAATATTTAAAATGTTAAATTTCCCAACGATATTCCATTTATTTGAAATTTTTCCTATAGTAACAAATAGTAATTATAATCTGAAATGATCCCTCATCTATTTCGTAAGTGACATTCTAGAGGGCACCCTTCCCACCCCCACCTTCATCCCCGCCTCTGTGATAGATGAAAATCCTCAAAGTAGCAGCATTAGATAGTTATCCCTTACTATGTCACAGTTCGCTTATTGCTACTTTGGGTATTTTACCTATTGCAGGGGCCTCTTGATTGTAGCTTCCGTGATAAGTAGGGATTACAATTTACTTTTGTTTTGTTTTAAACCTGTGATACAGTGAAGCCACAATAAGTGAACCATGATATAGCAAGAGTCTGTGAAGACTTTAATATATCACATTTTAAAGCAAGCCCTTGCTTGCCTAAGGGCCTGAATTTGTTCCCTAGCACAGATTAACAACAATAAAAAAATTATCTTTCAGCATAAAAACAAATCAAATCACATTAAGTTTTAAAAGTTTACCTTTGCAAGTATGGTGTTGTAGATATATTATATTTAATAAAGCAACTTGCTCCCGTTTCTGTTTCAGGGGTACTGAAATCATTAGTTGTATCTTTTGTTTTGTGGTCTTGTTCTTTCTCATCATCTTTACACAGCATTTCTCTATTACACTTATTCTCCCCTTCCGGATTTTCTGGCTCTAGATCAACCACTTTATCTTCAATGTAGATTTCTTGGATTTGTTCATTGGTTACATGAGTCTCCTTGGTATTTTCTCCTATAGAAATACATGTATAGATTTAAGCTTTTGGTCAAATTTTCAAAATAAAAGAACCAAACTATGTCTCTTAACATTACTTTTCCTGAATAAATACTGCTAACAGCTAACAAATATTTACTGTCTTCTATGTATAGAGATCATAAGACAAATGTAAGACTTAAGTCATCCCTATCCTTAAGGTTTCATTTCATGAAAGAGACACGATTTAAAACAATTTATATGAATGAAGTATTTATAAATGAAGTAAAACCAAAGAGTTATTGGAACCTATAAAAAGAAACTAACTGCTTATGGTATAGGGAAACGGTTAGGAAAAACTTTGACTGGGTCTTGAAAAATGAGCATCTGACAAACCCAAGGAAGATAATCTTGTAATGAAACATGAAATAAATTTATCTATCAAGATAGTAATAAGCCGATATTTAGAATATAGGGTAAGGAACAAGATGGAAATGTGGAAAGATGGTGAAGAGTTCAGATAGGTAGATAGGAATTAGACTATAATGAACTCTATATGTAAAAAGACTATGATGAACTCTATATGTAAAAAATTTGGCAAAAAAATGCATTGTAAATATACAATAAAATTTGGTTGATATACAGAACTGTCCAGAATGGCAAGGAGTAATACATGATGGCAAGAAGATGTAGCTGTTACAATAGAATAAGCAAGTTATTAGAGGTTAGGATAGGAAGGCCCAATGTGAGAAATATTTGAGTCACGGATGCATATCTATGTCTGAATGGGTATGCACGAGTATGAGTGGTACCCTTCTAAAATTTCTTGAGTAGGAGTCATTAATGCCAGAAGAGGGCTTACCTTTCCTCCTTTCCCCTGTTCTTTCTATTATCTCCCTCCCTCCCTCCCCTCTCTTTCTCCCTTCTTCTGACAAAAGGATGATAAAAAGGGGCAAACAGTAAGAAAAGACATAGTTCAAAATAAAACAAGTTAAATTTGAAATTCTTGAGACAGCAAATCTCATTATTTTGAAAAGACCACTGAATCTAGTTATTAGTAAAATCATTCTAAGTTTTTAATAAGAGATGTTTTAGTTACACATTTAGTGAGTAGAAGTTGAAGTAAGAGAAAATATAGGTCCATTAATTCAGCAAATACTTGTGTTTGATATATACCAGGCATTGGATCAGCACTGAGGTTCCAATGGTCAGGAAGATTAGTGTCTTTGTCCAGAGTTTACAGTTTAGAAGATGAACAAGTAATGGAGTACATCAATGATGGCACAGGAAAAAACAATGAGTATAAAGCAGGTGTAGGTTGGGTGAGGTGAGGGGAAAGTATACAATGACAAGTAGCTGGGAAAGTTTCTTTCAGGAACTGAGGTCTAGAGGGTAAGTATGAAATTAGAAAAAGTAGAAAATAGATATGGAGGGTAACGATAGTATAAATCCTTCTAGAAAAATAAAAGAAATTAAGGAATATGGAGGTGAGCCAGGACAAGAAAAGAAGTTGTAGTCAGGGACTGTGGTTCAAAGCCAGCCTGGGCAGGAAAGTCGGTGAGACTCTTATCTCCAATAAACTACTCATAAAAAGCCAGCAGTGGCACTATGGCTCAAGTGGTAGAACACTAGCCTTGAACACAGAGAGACTTAGAGACAGAGCCCTGAGTTCAAGCCCTAGGACCGGCAAAAAAAAAAAAAAAAAGAGAGAGAGAGATTTGTTCAACTTTGAATATGTGGATTTGAAGTATCTCTGCAAGATATCCAAACTGTTTGTGTTTATTTTTACTTGTTTTATATTTCCCACTTATGCTCTCTTGTTGTTTACAATTAGCTTTGATTTGTAAAAGTGATTTTGTATTTGGGTCTTATATATTTCATGGCAGGAGATCTATCACTTGAGCCAGTATAGTTCAGAAATGTGAGAATATACTTTTTTTATCTGAAGACTAATAGACAATCTGCTTTCTAGAAAATATTAACTAGTATTATTAAGAAAAAAGAGAAACTGAATCAGATTTAGATACCATTTTTATCCTTCTACATATCTCTAGAGCCAGTGAAAATTATAAGGAAGAAGATTCTATTTTTCAGGTAAGTTGCTTTCTATTTTGCTGGAAGACTGAGACAAGACTAGGTTTTGTTTGTACTAGTTGTCTTTCCTGGGTTTTCTTTATACTACTTCTTCTCAAGTACTTCATTATTTATTCTTAATATTAAATCATAGCCCCTATCTTCTTCTAGGCCATATTAACAGGCCTCATAAATTGAAGTATTCCCTGTTGAACTAATTATATTGCCAATATAAGTACCATCTCCTGGAATACAGCATTATGTTAATATCATTAGCATGTTAACCCAATGATGGTTTATACACTTCAAAAAAAAAATCTTAGGGGCTGGGAAGGTGGCTCAGTGGTAGGGTGCTTGCCTGCATGAGGCCCTGGGTTTGATTCTTCAGCATCACATAAAGAGAAAAAGCCAAAAGTGATGCTGTGGCTCAAGTGGAAGAGTGCTAGCTTTGAGCTGAAGAGCTGAGGGACAGCACCTAGGCCCAGAGTTCGGGGGTGGGGAAGTAGGGGGGAAGGGATCTTAAATGTAAGCAAAAACTTATGTACTAAAATCTAAAATTTTGGTATAGTTTCTGACTTTCTTTGAAGGTTAGCCCTTGACCTAGATCTCTCAAGTTTAAATTGGTTTTGTGTACTTAAAATACAGGTACTACTATGGAAAGCAATTTGGCAGCATATATCACTAGCCTTAAAAAGTCAAGTGCAATTGTGAACAGCTATAGACCCAACTACTCGAGGCTGAGGCAGGAAAATCACTTCATACCAAGAGTTTTTGAACAGCCTGGGAAACACTGTAAGACCCTGTCTTACAAAGAAAAAATGCAAAAATAGTTTAACTGTTTGAACTTGTTCAATCAGACAAAATGACCAGTAGCCCTCAAGATAGCATAGAAATGCACTCAAATATTTGCTGACTGCATAATGGTGTTATCAAAAATAGTCTGAAACAATTTTTCCAAACAAAGGATAATAATTAGCTGGCATTCTATATAGTGATTTCTTCTCCTAGTAAGCTAATTAATATTCATACCTAAAATTTAATGAAATTGCAATACATCAGATACTAGCTTTATACAATTATTTCATACATCAACAACTGTTCTGACAATCTCCATTTTCCAGAAAAAGGAGTTAAATGCTGGAATTTTTTAATGAGCCTTTTCAGTGTAGAAATCAGTAAGGAAAAGTCTTCTGAGATTGCCTAATAAAACTACCTTTATTTTTTTGTTTTACAGCACTGGCAATTAAATTCATGCCCTTGAAGATGCTAAGCAAGGGCTCTACCATTCAGTTATATTACCTGCCCTAAAATGTCTACTTCTTTTTTTGTGCCAGTCCTGAGGCTTCAACTCAGGCCCTGCCTGGGTGCTGTCCCTAAGCTTCTTATGCTCAAGGCTAGCACTATGGAGACACAGACTTACCTTCAGCTTTTTCAAAGCAATTTATTGGAACTTTGAATCTCACAGACTTTCCTGCCTGGGCTGGCTTTGAACCGTGATCCTCAGAGCTCAACCTCCTGAGTAGCTAGGATTACAGGTGTGAGCCACTAGTGCCTGATTAAATTGCCCCATACTTAAGGCACAAAGAAGTAAGTAATGTTTTGTACATAGTCGATAAATGTGGATCTTATTTCCTCAATAAAAATTCATTCTATTTATTTTTTTGGCAGTACTAGGGATCAATCTCAGGGCCCTGTACTTGGTAGGCTAGTTAGTACTTTACCACTTGAGCCACAGACTCCAGATAAAATATCTTTATTATACAAAAATCCATTTTACCTCATAATCTTGATATTTTTAAAGTTAAACAAAATAGATAAAAGAAAAACTAACTCAATAAATAAATTTACTAAAATCATAATTAAGTTGAAAGAAACAAAATAAAAACTTACCCAAATTAACTTTTTCTTGACTCTTCATTGTTAAGATATTTATAATTTCATGTCGCATCTCTTCGATAGGCTTAATGTATTTTAATGAAGAAAGGAGATTTATATTTTATATTCTTAGAAAATAGGTCATGTAAGTAGAAAATACTAGGCTAGTGATTAAAACTTCACATATGTATGCATGTATGTGTGTGTCTTGTATATACTTTTTCTTTATAGCAGTACTGGGATTTGAAATAAGTGCCTGTGCTTGTTCGGTATGCACTCTATCACTCAAACCGTGCTCCTAGCCCTTTTTGCATTTGTTATTTTTCAAATAGGATCTTACTTTTGCTCTAGTCCTGTAGGACCTCGATCTTCCTTACTTAGGCTTCCCATGTAGTTGGGTATATGCCAACATATCCAACATTTATTTTGGTTGAGAGAGGGCCTTCCAAGCTTTTTTTGTCCAGGCTGGCCTCAAACCACAATCATCCCAATCTCAGCCTCCTGAGTGCCTAGGATTACAGGCACAAGCCACTACACTAGGTTTAAAATTTTATATTTTAAAATAAGACACTGGGTTTTGTTTTTTGAGACAGGCTCTTGTTATGTAACTCAGGCTGGCCTCTGACTAGAAATACTCTTGCCTCAACTGGGATTATAGACAAGTACCATCATACTTGGTTCAAGGCAGTGGTTCCTTTGACCTAAAACACTTATTACTACTTGGAAAACTTGTTTATTTTTCCAACTGATGGGATAAAAAGCAAACTTAAACAATCGGAATTTCATATTTAAGATAATCTCCCTCATTTTTTAAGTTTTGGGTGATTACTGCTGCTTGCTTAATATGAGCTAAAATAATGAGAAGATAACAAATTAACATCATTATTACCTTTTCAAGAGCTGATTCTATTTTGGATGATACAAGAAATTAAACTGAGGGTTTCAGGTTTAGTAGCGAAGCTCTCTATCACTTGAGCTATATCACCAATGCTTTTTTGCTTTACTTATTTATGTTTTCAGATTAGGTATTATGTTTTTGCCTGGGTTGACCTTTGATCAAGACCCTACCACTTATGTTGCCCAAATAGTTGGGATTATAGACATGTATCACCATACTGAGGTGAGGTACTATGAACTTTTGCCTGAGCTGATTTCTAATTTTGATGTTCCTTTCTTCTCTATCTCCTGAATAGTTAGGATTATAAACATGAACCATCATATTCTGCTATATTAAGATTGGCAGCTAATGAGCTTATATTAAGTTCTGGTTATATTTTATTCACATATCATTAAAAACATCTCTGAATAGCTTAAGATTGGTTATTCCAACATGTTTCATTTAAGACTATTATTTTCTAGATATCATAGACACTGTTTTCTTTGAGCTATTATGCTCACTACAATAGTCAAGAATATTATATAAAACAGAAGTTTTGTTTCATAATTTTAGTTCCAGAACTCAGTCTTGCTTTCAATTTCCTTGGATACTTTTAATTCTTGTTTTCCAGTTTCTGCTCTGGTATCACATTCTCTTTACTGCTTTCTATGAATCTTAGCTCCAGTTTTATATCCTTGCTATAAAGTGCTTTAAGTACTGTAGTTCTTAATATAGTAAGGCCCTAACATCCCTTGCCTACTAAAGTCTATATCACTAAGCTTCAGGGAAGAGTTTTACATGGTTGCCATCCAGACACTACCTGCTAAATCTCTCCACCCCCCAATGCTGAGGATTAAACCTAGAAACTTGTGCATGCTAATATTTGATTTTTTATTTAGGTAAAAGGTCAAATAACATTTGCAGGGCTTTGGGGGGACTAAAATTAGTAGCTCTTTCTAAAGAAAACCTAAAATGGGGTAATTAAAATGATCTATGTAAGGAATTTTTAATAGTGCATTTCTTAGCTATTTGTTCTAAAGAAAACACGTTTTAGTAACATTTATCCATACAACAAAACCAAATCCCAACCAAACAAAAAACTCTTTCGAAATGACATATTCTATACACAGAGCTTTGTTTATCAGCAGCATAAAAGAGGTAAAAGGAATGGTATTCAACCATCATGTTGGCAATAGTGGTAGATACAATAGTTTATCATCTTTTCTTTTTGTTTGAGCAAGACCAACTTGTATAGTGTATAAATAAGGTTTTATTTATACATATTTCTACTTTTCTCTATAGTCATTAGGGCTTAGTAACATTTTGAAAGTTAGTTTATTTAAAATTCAGTCTCCCAGTAAATTTTTCAGCTGGACAATGAATAAAATGATGTTTTTTTTTACTAAAATACCTATCATAGAAAATTTATTAAATTGACATTTCCACTTATATCTGTTTTGTAAGGTTTGAATATTTCTAGTAAATAAGTGAAAAATGTAGAAGACTAAAACTAAAACACAATATGTATAATGCTTTCATTTATGTATTTCAATATGTATAATGGCTTTCATTTATTTTTGGTGCTAGAAATTGAACCCAGAGCCTCCAGGCTCTACTACTGAGCTATACACTTGGCTTCCATAAGGCCTTTAACATCCATTACTACCAAATAAGTACCTGACCACAATATTGTCAAGGGATATATGTTATAAAATAATTCTGAATTGTTTGTACTATAAAAATAAAGGTCAATAAATTTCGATCTCACCTGAGCCCCTGCCAGAATGGCCTTCTCATAAATTGAGATGATATTTTCAATAGGACTTGTGATTGGTTCAATACGTACAAGACATATCCAATATTTAACAAGTGTCTTGGCATCTGGAATATTTTTAATCAGGTCATTCAGTGTGACCATTATTTCTTCTTTCGGATATCCCTAAAATAGCAAGAAGTAAAGTATGTAGTATGTTCTAAATAAGAACAATCAATAGTGGTGCTAAAAGCAGTATCAATGAGTGACAAAAGACAGAAAGTCCTTAGGAAATTATTCATAAAAACATTCACTATAATCCTTCTAACTCCAAACTTCTTCTTCTTTTTTTTTTTTTGGGTCCGTTCCTGGGGCCTGAACTCTGGGCCTGGTTGCTGTCCCTCAGCTCTTCAGCTCAAGGCTAGCGCTCTACCACTTGAGCCACAGCGCCACTTCTGGCTTTTTTCTTTTTGCTTATGTGGTGCTGAGGAATTAAACCCAGGGCCTCAGGCATACAAGGCAAGCGCTCTACCACTGAGCCACCTTCCCAGCCCCTCCAAACTTATTCTTGATAACTAAAAAGAAGCATACACACAAGAATGTGGCAGCAAAACTGAAGTATTAGTTGAGATACATGTTAATAAAAATTAACACTTTTCTTAGTTTCAATCTTTGTATTGATTGTGGGATTCTGTTTGGTAACTATTAAATGTTTGTGAGTGAGAATAGCCTAAAAGTTTCCCCATTTAACTGTCTTTGTTAGGTTTTACTATTTTGTTAAAGTGAATCTGTAGTGGTTTATGTAAGAGTTATACACAGTTAAAGATCAATATAGACAAGTTCCTTTTTTGTTTTGTCAGTCATGGGGCTTGAACTTTGGGCCTGGGTGCTGTCCCTCAGCTCTTCAGTTCAGGGCTAGCACTTTACCACTTGAGCTACAGTGCCACTTCCGGTTTTCTTGTAGTTTATTGGAGATAAGAGTCTCACAGACTTTTGTGCCTGGGCTGGCTTTGAACCTCGACCCTCAGATCTCAGCCTCCTGAATAGCTAGGATTGCAGCTATGAGCCACCGGTTCCCAGCTTACAAGTTCCAATTTATAAAAACAAAAAAGTTTAACTAGATAAAAATAAAAATACAATCAGGGTTTTCTTGCCTGTAACTTTCATTAGTGCTCTGAAGCACAAAAGAGTAAAAGATGATCCTAAAGAGTAGAGTAAGATTTAAAATCATATCCTACTTAGTCTTGCTTTGGACCTTAGACATTGTGGGTATCCGAAACAAGATTAAAGAGTAAACAAAAAAATAAAATAAAATATTCTGGAGTTGACAATACAGAGGATTTGTGTCTAAATAACAAAATTCAGTCATAAATTCAAGACCAAGAATAATATTGGTTTAAATTAATGGGATTTTGTTTGAGAATATTTTTGCAGACTTGAATCTGTGCTAATAATTCATGTAGTAATTTTTTTTTTTCAGATAAGGGATAGTTCTGAGGATTTGAACTCAGGGCCTCACACACACTTAGCTTACTTGCTCAGCTGGCTCTCTACCACTTTTACATCTTCAGCCTGGCTTTTTTCTGGTCATTTTAGAGAGGGAGTCTAGACTGTTTTTCCAGGACTGGCTTTGAACCGCAAACTTCCAGATGTTAGGTAGCTAGGATTATAGGATAGTTAGAGCTATAAATACTTAGCTAAATTTTTTTGTGTACCAGTGCTGGGGCTTGAATTCAGGGACTGTTGCTCTGGCTTGGCTTTTCATTCAGGGCTGACACTCTATCTCTTGTGCCACATATCCACATCTCCATTTCTGGCTTTTTGCTCTTTAACTGTAAGTAAGAGTCTCACAGACTTTTCTGCCTGGGCTGGCTTCAAACCTCAATTATAAGATCTTAGCATCCTGAGTAGCTAGGAATAATAATGATTTTTAATAAAAACTTGTTGCTAGACTTTAGCAAAATATTTGAGTATAGAAAATAACTTGTGAATATGTTTAACAAATGAAAGAAACAGAAATATTTGAAGAGAAAGGAAATGTTACTCCAGTTTACTGGACATTAATATCTTAGAGAAATAAACCCTATTAACCTTTTGCTATTTATGGAAACAGTGCAAAACAAACTAAAGGCTGATAACGCAGTAATATTAAATCAACATATCAATGATATTAATAGGCCAAAACCATGACAATATAATTTGACAAGACAATATGTTTATGAAGATAATTTGTAAGACCATAAATTGGCTATACAATTATAAAATAAAAACTCTACCTTATTAATCAGGTTCAAGCATTCAGAAAATGTTTTGTTTACTTTTTCAGTAAATAATCTCTGTTCATCTTCTTCTGCCATTGTAGTCCAAAAAGATCCAACTAGTTTTTCCTTTTGTCCTTCAGGCTCAAGCTTGGTAATTGAGTTAGGAGGCCTTTTCAGCACTTTTCCTTTGCTGGCTCTCCACTCACTCAGACGAGCTCTACAGTCAGAAGCAGCAGATAAGCATTAATTACTTTGATATTGATGTTAAAACTACCAAATTGAAAGTTTAAAATAATTTGAATCTCATAAATAGTTCTAAACTAGTAATCGTATACTTAGCAAGATCAATCATATGTTCAAGGGTTCCAAGAATGCATTTTTAAATGGGCAAATTATATTTCCTAATTATTATTAAACAGATTACTGAAGCAACTACTCAACTACATGAAGCATAGTCATTTTCAAGCCATATTGTCCCAGGACACACATATGACTTGTTTATGTCAGAAAAGAACACATTAAAGAACCTAATGCAGGGGCTGGGAAGGTGGCTCAGTGGTACAGTGCTTGCCTTGCATGCATGAGGCCCTGGGTTCGATTCCTCAGTACCACATAAGCAGAAAAAGCCAGAAGTGGGGCTGAGGCTCAAGTGGTAGAGCACTAGTCTACAGCTGAAGAGCTGAGGGGCAGCGCCCAGGCCCAGAGTTCAAGCCCCTCGACTGACCAAAAAAAAAAAAATCTAATGCATTCAAGGAAAATACATGCCATATCCACAAATGGTACTTAATTAAAAATTAAGCCCCCATAAAAATGAAACAAATTCCATGTACTCACTTTCTTTCTTCTGCAGTTTCTTTGGGCAGAGCTGATCTATCAACAGTTGCCTTTGCTAGAGTATGCCTGCGCTGGTCAATGGTTTTTGACTTTTCTATTAGCTTGGTATTGAAAGATGGAGCAGGTCTGGCTACATTTTCTGATGCTGTGTTTCTTGTTAGTGCCTTACTTCTTTTTATGTCCTGAGAAGAGCCTGTTTTTACAGAAGATAGAACTGGTTTTGACTGTAGTGATTCTTTTTTAGGAGGCCCTTTTCGAATTGTAACACTGGTAGAGGTTCTGCTGATGCCTTGTTTCACACTGTCCTGGGTGTTACTTTGGAGACTTCTAATAAGAGGTCGCACAAGTTGTGTATTCAGAGATGCAGTGCTCACAGATTTAGTGTTCAGAGATTGAGTGGTAGTAGTCTTATTGGAGACTTTATCACTTCTCACTGTTACATTGCTGGTGTTTACAGGTTCAGGCCTTGTGGCTCTAGAGAAAGTAGATGAAAGTTTCTTTGTTGTTGCAGAACTCTCATCTTTGACTTGAAGAGGTTTTCTAAATGAATTAATCTTAGACTGAACAATTTGGCCACGATAACATCCAAGTACAGGTTTCTTGGGCATGTTAGCCTCTTGCTTTGGTTTGTCTGCAGCCACTTGTCTGTTTTTATTACTGTGTTTAAAGTGAAATGCTTGGCTTAATGTCATAGTTTGACTTAGGGAATTATCTTTAATTGGTAACAACTTTTGATTATCATCCTCAAAATTATGTGTTTCAATTGTTGTAGTTGAATTTGTTAATTCATTGGGTGGTTTTAGAGCAACACAATGTTTTTCCACTGGGTTATGTTTGTCCTCTGTAATTCTTTTGATATTTTCTTTGTCATCCTAAGAGAGTCATTTAATACAAATCAGTATTTGAGAACTCATTTCTTTCAGAAAGAATATATGAAAGGGAAAGAGGAGAAAATGCAAGTTAATGAGTACAATGTCTCTATCTTACCATTTTTGCTTTAAGTTTCAGAACTTTTGTTTCTTCTTGAATGCGGTCCTCAGGTGTCATCACTCTCTGACCTGTAGAACTAAAAAATGAATTAAAAATACATTGGTCCTGTACTAAGAAGGTTAGGAGGGGATATATAACAACTAATTTCCTTTATTTCACCTGGCTTCACTCTGTTCTCAGTACTCTCCAACATGTCAGTTTCTAGAACTCAGTTCAGTGGTCACGTCATCAGCAGCAGTCAGGGACCACAGTTACAGTACCAGGGCCTCTCTAAACCTCCCTCCAGCCTAGACTTGCTTTTTGTCCCTCCTTCCTCATGTTCCCCTGGCCTCAGTTCATTGTTACAATCCTCTTAGAGTCAGGCAAGCAGCATAGTCCACATGGAGCCTGATCACAGAAAGAAAATACTGCAGGTTCACCCAGGTCTGCAACAGAGACTGGGAGCATTCTTCCCTTCTAAGCTTTCTGTATTCAGTTTTTAAACCTTTAAATTTGTGTATGTTTGTCTATGTTAGGCTAAGGACCAACTCAAGGCAGTGTGCATGGTAAACAAATGTAGTAGTACTTGAGACTTAGAGCTTTAATTATTAGTGTAATTTAGTAGTACAAACAAGATGGCTGAGAAAATTAAACACATTCTCTTTAAGTCTTAATACCACCTCCCATAGATTATGTTATCCTAAACTCCTTTTTGCAGCTACAGGCCATGATGATCTTTTAACAGGTGAGTATAATAATTTTGTGTTAAATTATGAGGGGAAAAATATCAATTAGACAAGCCACTGATTCTAAATTAGAGTCCCAAGTTCAGCAATTATGTTAAAATGTGAAGAAAAAAATTATACATTAGAATTGATGAAATGTTACTTTTAACAAAACTTTTCATTGGTAACAACTAGAATGTGACTATTATCCTCAAAATATGTTTCAATTACTATAGTTATATTAATTTATTAAAAGATTTTGAAGGATTATAATTTTTATGCATTTCACTAATGTTATTTATATTGCCTTTCACATTCTATTTGCTCAGTCAGACTGGAGAAAGGGCAAGATTTTGTCATGGCTTGTATTATACTTTTTTTTTCTGGAAAAGTATTAAAGCATTCACCATTTTTATTCAAAGTTCTGGACAAATGGAGAAAATGGGAGTTTTGATCATAGTTTTATTTAATATAATTTTATTGTTATTATTAAGGAGTTATACAGGAGTGTTACAATTCCATAAGTCATTTTAAATTCATAGAATATTTTAAATAATAATTGCTGACCACTCTTAGGATGCAAAAGAAACTGAAACAATGTGTTCAGTGGCAAAATCCAGAGTCAAGGGAACTTCTGACTTTCCATTTCATATACTTTTGTGATATTTGTGTTTTTTCCCATAGCCAGGTAATAAAATAATACAAAAGTATTTTTATAGAAAGCTGAACAAAAAATAAAAATAAAAAACAAAACTAATAATAGCCTCCAAATTTCTTAAAGTTTCTGGGAGGGCCACCTGCCCTCTCTAAATAAAAACTCACTTCGTACACTGAGTAAAAGCCCTGATAAGATTCTGGGAGTATAGGTCAGTATGTGTAGTTGGCATACAGGAGATTCTGGTTCAATCCATAGTACCAAAAATAACCTCCCAAACCAAACCAAACCAAACTAAACCAAATGCCTTAATAAATTCTAGAAAGAGTGACTTTTAGCAGGGTGTAGTAGCATACATTATCCCAGTACTAGGAGCAGAAGGATTTTAAGTTTCTAAAAAGAAGTTGACCTGTACTATATAGCTTACACTACAAGATCTCAGCATATATACACATATTCCATCAAAATTAATTCTCTAAAGGGTGTGAATTTGCATAGAAATGATCATTTGAGAAAGTAGCTACTAACATATATAACTAGCCCAAAATGATATGCTGAAAGTATAATATACCAGATTTGGAAGACTTTGCACCAAAAAAGATGTAAAGTATCTTAAATCTGTGTATATGTGTATATGTTGCTGAAGATTAAACCCAGAGCTTTCCCAAGATAGGCAAACAGGCTACCACTGCGCTACATCTCAGCCTTTCTTATTACCTTTTCATATCACATATCAACATCAGGAATACAACTGTGTTAAATAAAATGTTGTAAAAATTTATTTTTATCTTTTAAAAACTTCTTAAATGCAGTAACAGAAAAATTTGACAACTACAGATGTAGAATGCATTGCTTTTATTGGAGAGCTCTAATTGTGTGTGTGTGTGTGTATGAATGAACTCAGTGTTTGGGTGCTGCCTCTCAGCTTTTTTGTTCAAGACTGGCACTCTCTCTCATTTGAGCCACAATTCTACTTCAGTTTTTTGCTAGTTAATTGGAGGTAGGAATCACATGGACTTTGCTGCCTGGGCTGGCTTTGAACCTTGATTCTCAGATTTCAGCCTTCTGCATAGCTAAGATTATAGGCATGAACCATCTGTGCCCTGCTCAAATATAATCTTCCTGGACTGAATTAACTTGACCTTACCTGGATGTCTTATTTTCCTGTTTGTATGAAAACATTGTCTTCCTTCTTAACAAATGTTCTGCAAGTTTTTGTCTTCTTTGCTCTAATAAAAGGAAAGAACAAGAAGTTAACATTAGTTAAAACATCAAATGATAGCAAATAAACGTGGCTGACTAAATGATTTCACTTCAAAATTTTTCTTCTTCTATAGGATAGGAATGTTTCCAGTTCAGTATTGCCTTTGAGAAATCATCCCATAATAGGCCGGGCCCCCAGTGGCTCACACCTGTAATCCTAGCTACTCAGGAGGCTGAGATCTGAGGATCACAGTTCAGAGCCAGCCTGGACAGGAAAGTCCATGAGACTCTTATCTCCAATAAACTACTAGAAAACTGGAAGTGCCGCTATGGCTCAAGTGGCAGAGCACTGGCCTTGAGCTGAAGCGTGCAGGGATAGTGCCTACGCCCAGAGTTCAAACACCATGACGACAAAAAAAAAAAAAAGAAAAAGAAATCATCCCATAAAAAGTTCCTGAGACTACTCATGACATAATGATATTTTCAGGCCTGATGGCTCCATCTGTAATCCTAGCCACTCAGGAGGCCCAACCCTCAGAACCTAGCTGGGAGCCTTCACTGGCAAACAAATCCATGAAATTGTTATTTCCAATTAATCAGCAAAAAGGAACTGGATGCCTGGCTCAAGTTTAAGAGAGGAGCCACTGGATGAAAAATTGTGTGTGTGTGAGAGAGAGAGAGAGAGAGAAAGAAAGAAAGAGAGAGAGAAAGTGAGAGAAAGAAAGAAAAGAAAGAAAGAGAAAGAAAGAAAGAGAGAGAGAAGGGCAGAAGGAGGTGGGATGATATAGGAGGAGAGGGAGAGGGACGCAGAGTTCAAGCCCTGGTCCTGTCACAAACACATAAAGAATCACACTATCCATTGCATGTGAAAAATCTGGAGAACATCATTTCAACATGCGACTAAGGGAAGCCAAGATTTTAAGAAAATCAATGGTAGAGATTAAATACTACTCTTTTAGTTCTAACTGGGTTGGGTTAGTGTTAGGATCCTTCTGGGCCATCCCTGGGGACCACGAGGAGGCAGGCACAGGAGAAAGATTATTATAAGGTTTATTAGAGGGGCAGTATCTCCCCCGGTGGGGAGTATGCTAATATAATTATAGTAATGTTATTACACGAACAGTGAGAATCTTTGTTTTTCAGGTAAAGAACAACCTTAGTATGGCTGTAAACCATTTGGTTATGGGTTTTCAGAAAGTCAAGACAAAAATATTTTTTTCCCCACTGAAAACGTCCGATTAGGCAACGCCCCCTGCCCCGCCGCGCCCTTCTGGCCGCCTGAAATTCACGGGGGAACCCGGCGGCCTCGGGGCTCTGCGCAGGCGCAGTGGGTCCGGGCGCTCGCAGCCCCGCCTCCGCGGACCCCGACGGGGCTGGCGGGCGGGAGCCACGCAAACGCCTTCGGTAAACGGATCCCCTTTCTCAGTAGACCCGTCCCCGCGGCGGCGCTACAGCAGTCACTGAACCCGCACACCACCATCACCACCGCGCTCCGTGGTTCGCACACGCCGCACGTGTCAGGAACGCGGGTCGGAGGGCGGGGGCGAGGTGGAGGGGGCGAGGGAGGAGGGTGTCAGCCGACTGAAGGCCGCGTTCCCTCCACCCCGCCGGCCCGCCCGCTGCTCCCGCCACCGCTGCTCACCTCGGAACGCAGACTGGGCTCTCTGAGTAGCGGGCAGCTGCAGGTTCCGGGGTACCGTCGGGGTAGTCATTGCAGCCTGAAGTCCACGGATGCGTCGCCCTCGACCCGAAGCGCTTCCCACGCGCCACGTCCGGCCGCCGCAGCCTCAGTCTGCACTGGCCGCAGGCTCTGCCCTTTGACAGCGCCGCCACCACCGCCCATTGGTGCCGGCGTGAATTAAACGCGCCAATGGGAGCCGAGGGGCGGGCTTGCTCTGCAGTTGGGAGGGGCGGGGCCGGAGCTTGCGGGGTTTCAGTTAGGGCTGTGTCTTCAGGTTTCAAACTCCGGGAAAAGAATGCTGTTTACTCTCCACGCGCGACGGAGGCGGGGCTTGATAAATCTCCCCGCTGTCTCCGCATGTGGGTTGATCTGAATAAACAGCATTGAAGAGGAGAGAGCGCTGGATTCCCGTGACAAGAACACTTAATTCGCAAATATCACTGGATTGTGAGCTTCATAACTGAAACCTGTTGCCAACCTCATCTCAGTATGTTCACGTTTGCACTGAAATTGAAACCTACTTTCTAATGTGTTACCCTACCTCTTTCTCCGGAAAGGATCTTGCTCTATCTTGGGCTGGCCTCACACTCTGGCTTTTACAGCACTGAGATTACAGGTGTGCACCACCATATTTGGCCCTTCCCATGCCTTTATGATGCAAATACAGAGAAGAGAAGGGAATAAAATGAGCATAGCTCTTCCTCCCCACAAGGTTGCCTATCATTCTCCTGGGACGATGAATTGCTTATTAGGTTTTTTGTGTGTTTATACATTTAAGTGTGTGCTACCACAATCATTCAGTCCTATTTATCCAAAGATATCACCTAGCTAACTAAAACCCATACAAATATCTAGTCCACAATATGTAATTACATAATTCAGAGCCAGGAGGTTTTAGGGGCAGGTGTGGAGAATGTCTTTCTGGTCTGAAGCTTGGAATTTACAGTTAGGCTGCATTGGACCTCCCTCCCATCTGGTTTGAAATGTGGGAGTGAGGCAGGAAGATTTTTTTAGCACTCATTGCAGCCAGTTTTTCGCACTTTTTCTACTTTTTTTTCCTCCCCAGACAGTACCTGGGCTTGAACTCATGGACTTGTGCTTATACTCTCACTTGACTTTTTCCACTCAAGGCTGGTGCTCTACCACTTGAGTCATGCCTCTAGCTTAGCTTTTTTGCTGATTAATTAGAAATGAAGTTTGGAGGACTTCTCTGCTCAGGCTGGCTTCAAACTGTCTCAGCCTCCTGAATAGCTGGGATTACAGGAGGCTTCTAAAGAGATCTTGTTAATAAGAACTGGTTTGGGGATCTTTGGGGGAGGGTTCCTTTATATTTGATGAAACAATCAATTTTTAGGATAACATTGCCAACATTGGGAGAAGCAGCAAACAATCATGCCTCAGTCTCTTTGCCTTAGTGCCAGCCCTGTAGAACTTAAGGGGTGGGGGGGAGATGTTTCTCTTATTGGCAGAAGAGAAGGAGTGGAATAGTTAGACCCAGCATAGGTACTCAATAAGGTTTCTGAATATTTGTCAAATGAATGAGTAGACTGAGAACCCAGAGGCCTCAGAGGTTCTCAGTTTATTGACCCAATTATTTCTAGGATCCTGGGGAGATCCTGCCAAGTGAGATCATAATAGGCTGATATACCTTAATACAGGGTATCTCACACAGATACATATGTGCCAAAGCTATCCTAAGGCACTTAAGAAACAGCTTACTGAAGACAGAAGGCAATGATAGAGTGCTTGTCTAGAATGTGCAAGGCTCTGGATTTGATCCCCAGAATGAGGATGGGGGGCAGGTGACTCACCTGTAATCCTAGCAACTGAGGAGGTAGATATTGGGAAGGTTATAGTTCAAGACTGGCCTGGGCAAAATGTTATCAGAGCCCATTTCAACCAATAAAAATCTGGGCATGAACTGGTAAAATAAGTCCCCAGTGTGTAGTAGGCTCTAACAAGATAACCCTAAAGGAAAACTATGTTAGTTATAGGACAAACATAGGTTGTCCATTTATGATGAAAAATATATAAATGAAATGAAAGGGCCAGCAGCCATGGACAGTTTGCATAGGCCAGTCAATAGGCAATTATAGATCTCTATTGACATATTCTCTACAGCAAATTCATAGTAAGTACAAATATTACATTTATATTTATATTAGTTATAACAAGTAAATAAACATGATAAAATATGAGTTCAATATTGAAATTGTCACTAGATGGAGGTGAGGTTTAATGAAGCTTCCCTTTAAGTATAGGAACTCTTCACTTAGGCTCTTTGACTTTGATCACAGAATAAGAATTTCTGGACAAGTCACAATGGTAAGAAAATTGGCAGAGCTTTTTTGAGTAAGTAAACAAGCAGGCAAGCAGGCAGACACAAAAGCAGACAAACAGAAGGGCAGAGTGTGGGTGCTCTCATAGGGACATAGAAACACAGACACACACACACACACAGACACACACACACAGAAAGAGAGACAGACAGATGTGCACATAAGGAGATACCCAGAGAGACACACAGCTCCTTGGGCTGCTGGGGTATTTATAGGATAAAGGGGGTCTGTCTTCAAGTTATGTTAGGTGCTTTTTCTTTTTTGGTCATGGGGCTTGAACTCTAGGCCTGGGTGCTCTCCCTGAGCTCTACAGCTCAAGGTGAGTGCTCTATCACTTAAGCCATGGTGCCACTTCTAGTTTTCTGGTGGTTAATTAGAGATAAGAGTGTTAAGGACTTTCCTGCCTAGGCTGGCCTGAACCATGATCCTCAAATCTCAGCCTCCTGAGTAGCTATGATTACAGGTGTGAGCCACTGGTACCTGGCAAAAAGAAGTGCTTTGTCTCTGCTCTAACCACAGCTTGTTATTTCCAGGAAAGAATGCATCTTGCATTTTGTTATTTCCCTTCCCCTCCCCAAATTAGAAAAATGTATATACAAGATGCAGGGCACCAGAATCAAAGACAGTGAAAGCAAGGGTTATACCGTGGGGAAAGAACATACAAAAGAAACAAAAAAATCACATAATACATTATAAATACGTTAATAGCAAGAAAGAAAAATAACCACTTGTGTCTCTATCTTGGGATTCATTTTGCTTAACATCATCTTATATGGTCATATGTACATAGCTTTTGACCTTTTCTGCTTGTCCTAGACATTTACTAGTTATTACAAATAAGGGAAACCATGGGACTTATGTTTCTTTGGGCCTGGCTTATTTCACTTAATATAATTTTTTCCAAATCTTTCCATTTCCTAACAAATGGGGCGATGTCATTTGTTCTGATGGAGGCATAGAATTCCATAAGGTATAGGTTTATCCATTGTAACAATGAGCTGTACAAGACACTATGTTGTAAACAAACTTTACAACTTGGGGGGGAGGGGCGGGGAGGAGTTGGGGAGGTGAGGAGGGAAGGGATGGTAGGGGAAAAACAAAGGAGGAGGTAACAATGCTTGATAGGAAATGTACTCATTACCTTACTCATGTAACTGTAACCCCTCTGTACAGTATTTTTACAATAAAAACATATATAAAAATATCCCCTTTAGATATGAATATTTAATCCACTGGAAAAGAATACAATTGATTACTCTTTTCAAAAAAGAAGAAGAAGAAGAATGCATCTTGCTAGCCGGGTGCTGGAGGCTCATGCCTGTAATCAATCCTAGATACTCAAGAGGCTGAGATCTGAGGACTGCAGTTCAAGCTAGCTGGGGTAGGAAAGTCTGTGAGACTCTAATCTCCACTTAACCACCAGAAAACTGGAAATAGTGTTGTGGCTCAAGTGGTAAAGCACTCATGTTGAGCTGAAGATCTCAGGGACAGCTCCCAGGCCCAGAGTTCAAGACCCTCTACCAAAAAAAAAAAAAAAAAAGCATCTTGTCATAAAGCAGATTGTAATATCTGAGTTACTATTCACTGGCAGAAATTTCCTCCTATTGACTGGCCTCAGTCCCTCCTGCTGTTGGAAATTTACTCTCTTCCCTGAACCCCCTTTTCCTTGGGAAAAGAATATGCATGGGAAATCAGAAAACAACAAAATTATTGATTAAGGGCAAAAACCCCTTGGTAAAGAAAAACTAGCAAAACCCCTTGGTAAAGAAAAAAAAGCAAAAAAAAAAAAAACAAAACAACAAAAAAACCCAACTTTCCCTCACTCAAGTAACTCAGTATTGAATAGTAACTGAGATATTACACAGCTCCTTATCTTTGAGCTAGGTGTCCTGCTATCTGAATTTTGGGCACCCTGTCAGGCAATTGTCAATCCTTGGGTGAGAAATGCATCCCTCCCCTGTTGCCTTTCTCTGAAGCAAAAGATAGCATTTCTAAGTGTTTTTTTTTCTTTTCTTCTTTCTTTCTTTCTTTTTTTTTTTTTTAGATTTCTTAGTTTCTAAATACCATATTTCTGAATTGCCTTCATCAGGCCTCAGTTTCCTTAAGTTATTCTGTTTCATTTTCCCCTAAAATGACTTTTGTTCCCTTAATCTTAAGGGAAATACATGAAGGAATATCTACTATATTTGCTGGAAGTTGACCATACGTCATTTCCCCCTAGTCTATCTGGCTTCAAAATCACGTATAATTGATATAAGGTATCAATATAACACATATGATGTATCGTATATTTATCACAGCCTATTAAATTGAGGATGTTTAAAAAAATAATCTTAAGAGGGCTGGGAAAGTGGCTCAGTGGTAGAGCGCTTGCCTTGCATGCATGAGGGCCTTGGGTTCGATTCCTCAGTACCACATAAGCAGAAAAAAGCTGGAAGCAGGAAGTGGCACCGTGGCTCAAGTAGTAGGGCGCTAGGCTTGAGCTGAAGAGCTGAGAGGCAGCGCCCAGGCCCAGAGTTCCAGCCTCCAAGACCAGCAAAAATAAATAATCTTAAGAAAGAAAACAGATGAGTTTAAGGTACTACCTACCATGCTGACTACAGGTGTCAAAAATCAATTCCTGTCAAAAAAAAAATGATGGCTACTCTTTGCAGCCTTTAATGACGGTGGCCATGTGCTGGACACGGAACGACAAGGAAACTGTCAGATTCGATGCCGTTCAAGTACCATAGGGATGCCCACGCTTACGCCCACTTTCTTTGGGTTTGGGATGGGTCTACAGCCCAGACAAGGTTCTGAAAGGCCATATGTGGGCCAGGGGCGTTCCCTGTACGCCCTTTACCACCCCCCCCCCAAGCCTCGCCTACTCCCCAGGGTGCGCAGGACCTGGGGCTTCCAACCTTCCTCCTCCCTCCACCCTCCTCGCTCCTCCCTTCGTTCCCCCCCCCCACCTCCCCGCCTCCGGGGTTTCAGTTAGGGCTGTGTCTTCAGGTTTC
>NW_012267413.1:270117-271210 GCF_000151885.1 Dipodomys ordii | reverse complement strand
CCCCCGCGGTCATCTTTAGGGGTGCCCCGTCCCTGTGCTCCCTGAGGTCATCTGCGGGCGGCGGGCAGGGACGGGGGCGGTGGAGCTTCGGAGTCAGAGCCCTAATGACACTGGCGTAAATCGTGGGGACAGCCCAGTTCCGCCCTGTCAGGTACTAGGGGTACTCACTCCCCAGCCCCGATCCTCAGCTCTGCGTCAGGCCAACAGAAGGGAGGCTTGCTGGAACGGATTTCCTGGGTTTTCCCCTTGGCCATGCTTCTCTTGTTTGTTCTTTTGGTTTTGTATTTGTTTTGTCATTAGTCTAGGAGTTTGGGGCTTATGTTTTACAAAGAGATGCGTGTCTTGCCTTGCAAGGCAGGCATAAATCTCAGGACATGGCTCTCAATCGGGGAAGAAAAGTATAGCATGGAAGTACGTATTTTGTGGATAGCCGAAGCTACAACACTTTTCTGGATGGTATGGACAAATCACAAGTAGAAAAAAAAATTGTTTTAAGTCTTTAACCCCTAAGTTAGCACTGGGTGACCCTGATGTATTTTCAGTCTCGAGAAGCTTTCAGCTACTACCTGTCCTTCCTTGCCATTTTTAATGAACTTCCTTCTGTAACGCATGTTGATATAATTTCATTGACCCCCTGGCTTTTCCTGGTCATGCTTCTAGAATTTTAAGACTTGGGACCTGGGTCTCCTGACTTCTTCTGTAGGGTATTTTGGTGGACAGTTACAGCTGTGATTGTGTTTGAAGTTTCTTCCTTAAATAATTAGCTGGACTTAGTCCATTTACTCACTGCCTTGACACTTTTATTCATTTAAACCCAGATTGAATCCTATGTCTGTTTTTTTTTGTCTTGTTTTTGTTTGTTTGTGTTATTTTAGACTTGGTCTCCAGGCCCAGGCTGGTCTTAAATCTTCCAACCTTAACTTCCTCAGTGCTGAGATTACAGTTATGTGTCTACACATCTGTCCTTGCATCTTTTTTTTTTTTTGGTCGGTCGTGGAGCTTGAACTCTGGGCCTGGGCGTTGTCCCTTAGCTCTTCAGCTCAAGGCGAGCGCTCTACCCCTTGAGCTACAGCGCCACTTCCGGTTTTCTGGT
>NW_012267413.1:267980-270067 GCF_000151885.1 Dipodomys ordii | reverse complement strand
AGCTCTTCAGCTCAAGGCGAGCGCTCTACCCCTTGAGCTACAGCGCCACTTCCGGTTTTCTGGTGGTTTATTGGAGATAGGAGTCTCACAGTCTCTCCTGCCCAGGCTGGCTTTGAACCGAGATCCTCAGATCTCAGCCTCCTGAGTAGCTAGGATTACAGGCGTGAGCCACCAGCGCCTGGCTATGGCCTTGCATCTTTTTATTGGAGGACAAGCTAAATTTACTCACTTTTCTTCCTTACCAAGTTTACATCTTCAGAACCATTTTAAGTGGGAAATGTAATCAACCTCCCTGGTGAGTTTTGATTCTGCTCCCACTTTAAAACAACAAAACAACAAAACAACAATAGAGATAGGGCCTCAGAGACTTCTCCAATGCCATTCCCCAAGGGAGCGCCTAGAATCCATGTCCTTGCAGAGCTCTCCACCTTGTTGTTTCTGGGAGTATCTTTGCTGGCCAGTACCTTTGTTTCCCACAAAATAAGAATCACTAATACAAGTATGTGGAAAACTGTTGTTGAACCAGAAAATTCTCATTTTTTTCCTTTGAAGCTTTTATGAAATGTTGTAGCAGACAGAAGAAAAGTATCATGGGAAAAAGTCTTGACTGCTGGTCCTTTTGTAACCTTTCAATGAATCCAAGTCAGAAAAAAGACATAATTAATCCCTAACTTCCTGACCCATGCACCAAATATGTTAACAGAAAGTTTAACCTCAGTCCTTGTGTCTGGCAAGAGAATAATTCAGACAAGGCATAGAGATAAATAAAGATGATAGAAAAGTTTATTAGAGAAAACAAATAATAGCAGAGAAAAGGCTTCTGGCATAGACCTGCCGGGAGAAGACAGCCTTTCAGCCCATCTCTCCCATCTTGGCTATCTTCTTAGTGCAGAGGTTGGCCTTGGGATAAATAGGGAGAATTGATTGATTTTCTGAGTGGAGGGCCTCCTTTTGGTTTTCTGTTAGGTTGTGATGCCAAAGATGACAGTCTCAACTTTATTTTCTCATTTTCTGTCTTGTCTTCCTCATTCTCCCTGCCCCCATTTCACTGGCAGGTTTGGGTTTATCAGCTTATCCTGCCATCTGCAAGCTATATTGGCCATAATCCCTGTTTGGCTGCTGTTCAGCTAACTCGTGTCATTTTTATATAGTCAGAAACTTTTAATTCTTCTTTTTTTTTTTTTGTCAGTTGTGGGTCTTGAACTATGAGCCTGGGCACTGTCCCTGAGCTCTTCAGCTCAAAGTGAGTGCTCTACCACTTGAACCACAACGCTACTTCCTGTTTTCTGGTGGTTAATTGGAGATGAGAGTCTCATGGACATTCCTGCTGGGGCTGGTTTTGAACCGAAATCCTCAGATCCTCAGCCTCCTGAGTATCTTGGATACCCAGCTAAGAACTTTTAACTCTTCTGAAGTGGTGCTGTGGTTCAAAGTAGTAGAATACTAGCCTTGAGCAAAAGAGCTTAGGGACAGTACTCAGGCTCTGAGTTCAAGTTCCACTACTGGCCCCCCAAAAGATATTCTAAACTAGAGGCTATGAGGGTAAGTGTCTAAACAGTAAAGTGCCACTCTAAAGTGAGCTTCCCTACCTCTGTGCTGGAGACCAGTCCCACTCTGTCACTTGTTGAATGTCTGGAGTTACTGCATGGCTTCTGGTATGACTTAGAGCCAGAATAGTTCCAGGGCAAAGTGCTGGGTCCTGGCTTCCTCCATTTGCTGGAAGATTCTAGAAGGTTCTGGTGCTAAAGACTAGGTGGCTGCTCATCAGCCTCCAGATGTTGTCAGGTTAGACTCCAATTCAGAATCAATCTTTAAGTGGCTCCCTCAGCCTTGGAACTACAGTCCAGACAGCTAGGTCCTTATAGCTGTGCATGTAGCACATACCCTGGCGAGCATGCACATATATCAGTTGTATGCTCCTGGAGAGCAGAGTGTGTGCCTTCATCATCCTTGTGTCTTCTGGCTCACCGTGTGAAATCCATTGGGGGGGGGGCTGGGAAGGTGGCTCAGTGGTAGAGTGCTTGCCTTGCATGCATGAGGCCCTGAGTTTGATTCCTCAGCACCACATAAGCAGAAAAAAAAAAAGC
>NW_012267413.1:266261-267035 GCF_000151885.1 Dipodomys ordii | reverse complement strand
GGGCTGGGAAGGTGGCTCAGTGGTAGAGTGCTTGCCTTGCATGCATGAGGCCCTGAGTTTGATTCCTCAGCACCACATAAGCAGAAAAAAAAAAAGCTGAAAGTGGCTCAAGTGGTAGAGCACTAGCCTTGAGCTTAAGAGCTGAGGGACAGCATCCAGGCCCAGAATTCAGGTCCCACAACTGACCAAAAAAAAAAAAAAGAAAGAAAAAAGAAATCAGAGGCAGGCATGCTAACTCAAATCTGTAGTTACTTGGGAGGTGGAGATCGGGGAATCCAGTTTCAAGGCCAGCCCCAGCATAGAAGTTTGAGAGGTTTCATCTAAACCAATGTCTGCTTACAGTGGCATATGTCTGACAGACAGTGGCTGGTCACAGTAATGTGCACTTATCATTCTCAGTGACACAGGGAGGCACAAGTAGGAGGATCAAAGTCCAGACTGGTCCAGGCATAAAATGAGATCCTACCTTATAAATAATCAAGAAAAAAAACGATTAGATATGTGGCTCAAGTAGTAGTACATGAAAGAAAGGAAAGAAGAAAGGAAGAGAGAAAGAGAGAAAGAAAGAAAGAAAGAAAGAAAGAGAAAGAAAGAGAGGAAGGAAAGAAGGAAGGAAGGAAGAAAAAGAAAGAAAATGATGCTGGGCGCCGGTGGCTCACGCCTGTAATCTTAGCTACTCAGGAGGCTGAGATCTGAGGATCACGGTTCAAAGCCAGCTCGGGCAGAAAAGTCCGTGAGACTCTTATCTCCAATTAACCACCAGAAAACCAGAAG
>NW_012267413.1:256068-266211 GCF_000151885.1 Dipodomys ordii | reverse complement strand
TGATTGCTTGCCCTCTGAGTATTTCCCTCTATGATCTGTTTCTGTTGGGCTTAGGTCCCTACCCCAAATGTGGTTTTTGTCTTTAAAAGTTTTGTGCAAGTGACATTCTGGATTGTGGGTTTTTGTTACAGGGATTTACCTTGAGGTCCCAGCTTTTTAAAAAAGACCTCCAATTTGGAAAAAAAAAAAAAAAAAGAAGAAGAAAGAAAGAAAGAGTGTCTATTCTATGCCAGGAGCTTTATATGCCTTGATGTGTGTATGTGTGTGTATGTAACATGTCTAAGATTTCACTCTTTTCAACAGGTAAATGACTATTTTACTGAAAAAGAAAATAACAGTCACCTACAGTGACTTGCCTGAGCTCAGTTAGCAAGAGAGGCATGGTTTAAATCCCTATTGATGAGCCTGCACTTGTTTTACTGTATAGTAGTTCCCAGTGCCAGACTCTTGACATGATGTTCATATAGCTGATCCTCCTAAAACCTAAAGAAATGGAGACCCACAGTTGATAATTGCGCAAGTTGGAGCTGTCCTAGGTCATCCATCCAGTCACTGATGAGCTAGAATTCCAAGCCAGGTGCAGCAAACTGCACCTCTGGTGAATCAGTGTGTGCTGGCTTGTTTATACAGGCAGTTTTTGTGGGCCCAGTATATGTGGATAATGTGGTGTTTTCATAAGCAGTGTAGACAGGTCATTTGTTTGAATTCATAGATGATTCTTTTGTAGCCTCAGCTCATTTTAAAACAACAATGCATGGAGATTAATAATATGTAAGGTGGTGAGTTGGCAGTGCATACCAGAGGATTTACAAGGTGTTTATTCTCTTTCAGCTAACGATTTCACTTTTAGGAATTTAGTCTTGGGAAATAATCAGGGAGGCATAAGAATATGGTGCGAAGATTTCCATCTCAGTGTTATAGTACTATATTATTAAATACTGGAAAAATTAAAACAATTGGAATGTCTACTATAGAGATTAAACTACAGCACTCCCTACTTTGCAGAAGGATTGCTGACTCTAGCTTGCTGAGCAAAGAGTTATAACACCATAAAAAACATGGCCTCACTTTCAAAGCTTATACATATATGTATGTGGATCCTCTGACTGGTAAGAGTTATGAATGATTTCATTTTCTTCTTAGATTTTAAATATGTCTTAGAGTTTTCAAGAATGAGTTAAGTTATACTTTTATAACAACACTATGCTTAAAAAGAAGGAAGGAAAGAAGGAAGAAAGCGGGTAAGAGCTTGGACAGCTGCCTAAATCTGATTAACTTTTAAACAGTTGAAAAGACTCTGGTTCTGAGTAGTAGACGCACACCAGCCCAAACTTGTCTACCAGGTTTAGGTCATAATCCACTGGAAGCCATGACGGGAACTATTACCCAATTTCTTCTCTTGGAGCAGCAACATTTTATATCTGCTCATCACTAATTGGCATAGCAATAGAGCATACTTGGCTTTGAGCTTTAAATTCCAATCCTTGTGCTTGGATATCAGTAAGATAAAACATAAAGGTTCTTAATCAGAACTATTAATTTCCTAATGCCATATCATGCACTCTCAAGTTAATATAATATTGGCTTTTGGAAAGAGGAAATCTTACTCATTGACCAAAAAAAAAGTAGTTAAAAAATACCTTAAACTCAGTTATTTGGTTTTGCATAATTAAGATTAGCCAAAGTGTTTGATTGAATTGTGGGTATCCAGGCATGGAATCCATAAAGTCTTGTCTCAATGTCTGTGTGTAGAATTTCCTTCCTAGAGTATACTTAAAGCCAGGCACTAGTGACTCACACTGGTAATCCTAACTCCTCAGGAGGCTGAGACTTGCAAAATGCTGGTTAAAAGAGCCTTGAAGCTTGTTTGGTTTGCTTGCTTGGGTGCCACGGAGTCACACCTTCAGCCTTGCTTTTTGGTTATTTTAGCCATAGTATCTAGTGAACTTTTCTGCTCAGTCTGATTTTGAACCTCGGTGCTCCAGATTCTTGAGGAATTATTACAGGTATGAATGAGTGACCTACACCTAGCATGAAGGAATATTTTTGACACATGTTGCTCTGTGAACTTTTAACAAAAATTAATATATATTTTCAGGTTATCTGAAATTATATATGACAATGATGTTTCTTTTTTTTTTTTTTTGATCCGGTCGTGGGGCCTGAACTCTGGGCCTGGGCACTGTCCCTCAGCTCTTCAGCTTAAGGTTAGCACTCTACCACTTGAGCCACAGCACCACTTTTGGATTTTTTCTGCTTATGTGGTGCTGAGGAATTGAACCTAGGGCCTCATGCATGCAAGGCAAGCACTCTACCACTGAGCTGTCTTCCCAGCCCCTGATGTTTCTTTTTATTAGACAAAATTGTTATATAGGAAAGCTGAAAGAAAAAACTTGAAATAATCAGTAATCTTCCTGTCCCTAATTACTTTGAGCATATTCTATGTGATGAACTATGTTAGTATGTAATCATCTATACTATGTTGAAATGACCTTTTCTATCTTACAAAACATCATGAATCTCTTGTAATATTGTCAGTCACATACTTTTCTAATAGGAAATGTATTATGAAAAAGATTATGATTATTTCTGCTAAGAATGATATACAGAATGCTCTAACTGCTTCTTGGAACACATTATTTTAAACTCATGAATATCTGTAAAACAAAAAACAAAAAAAGCCCCTGGACCCTCATTAAATGCTTTCCTTGGAATTTTGTGAGATAGCTTATAAATGGGACCATCCTTGTAACTTTTGAAATAACCAAATAGTTCTGGAAAGTATAAAAACAAGTCTTAGAGCACAGCAAATTCTACTTTCTAGTAAGGACAGTGAAGCTTCCAATATGTTTCTTTTGATTTTAACTGAAATGAAGGAATTTATCTTTTGGGTTCTGCTTCTGCTTCTACATTGAAAATGGACTAAAATGGACTTACTTATCTACCTTTCAGTAATATGAAGGTTAAAGAGTTGAACATTTGTGTGTGTGTGTGTGTGTGTGTGTGTGTAGCTTTTCAGTAGGTGACACAGTCCCAATACCCTGAAGAGTATGCTTGTGTCAGCTCAGGCTGCTGTACCAACGCCTCAAACCCAGTGGCTTAAACAATAGGGAGTTCTGGAGGCTGAAATTCCTTCATCAAGGTCTGGGGTCTTTGAGAGTCCTCTTCCAGGCTTAGGAACAACTACTATCTTGCTATGTGCACATAGCCTTTCCTGTGTTCATGTGTGTAGAGGGTCTTGTTCCATTTTGGGGGCCTTGCCTGGTGACCTCTTCTCAACATAGGCACCTCCCATAGGCCTCACCTCCAAATTCCATCACAATGGGGATGTACAGGGTATGAGGCACATTTAGATTCATTCCAGAACAGTTTAGACATCCCTCTCCTATCTTTATCCCTTGCCTTCCTAGTTCTCTCACGCTCTAGAGGAGACATAAATAAGTATTTGTGTAAAATACATTGTTTTTTTTTCCTCTTTAAAATGTAAATGTTGTGGTGTATGCCTTCAAGCCAGCCCAGGTAAACAAGTCCAGGTAAACAAATCTCCAGTTAAGCAGCAAAAAGTCAGAACTGGTGCATGGCTCAAGGAATAGAGCTCCAACTGTGAGAGAAAAAGCTGAGCAAGAACATAAGAGCTAAATTCATGCTCCACATTTGGCACACACACACACACACACACACACACACACACACACACACATACACACAGAGTCATAATTGGGCTAGGAGGTATGTCATGGTAGAACACTTGCCTAGTATGCACAGGGCCCTGGGATTAATCCTCAGGACCTGTCCTCCCCATACATATACACACATGGACATGCATATACTATCCAAACTCACTTTTTCTCTTAAGTCTAGAGAATGTAGTCCATTAATTTTAAGCATTCTCTTGAACATTTTAACAAATTTGAAATCAGGGTGAGTGTTAGAATTAAATGTTCTAATTACTATGGAACACCATGGGTATATGAAGAAGCTCTATACCTTTTTTTAGTGAATGCCTATCATCCATTTATGTGAGTGTACATTTCATTATTGGTGGACATGTGAATTGTTTCCTATTTATTGCTTTTACATACAGCATTGGATGGCCTAGTACTAAATCATCATACAGGTGTGAATTCATTGTGGAATAAATCTCCCCTAGTACAAAGTCTCCTTGAGCTAAAGGATGTTTGTATTTGTAATGTTGACAGATATTAACAATCTCCCTCCCCCCAATAGGCTGTGCTGCTAACAAATGTATGAGAATGTTGTCAGAACCCTATCATCAAATTTTTGGACCTATGTCAATCTTATGGATGAGTCTTACCTCTTCATGTGCCCTTCATTTGCATTTATCTTATTGTCTGATTGGACATCATTCAATGTGTTCATAAGTTATTTGTATTCCTTTTCTAGTAAGTGTCAAGCTATTTTCTCACTGAAAATATTTTCTCACTGAGTGTTCTACACCTATATTAAGGAAAGTATTCCTTTGTCTCAAATGTGCATTATAGTTGTTTTTACCAGCCTACCATTTACCTTTTGTTTTTGCTGGCAATAGTTTTTGCCTTCCAAGGGGCTCAGTGGTAGAGTGCTTGCCTTGCATGCATGAGGCCCTGGTTTTGATTCCTCAGCACCACATATACAGGAAAAGCCAGAAGTGGTGCTGTGGCTCAAGTGGTAGAGTACTAGCCTTGAGCTGTAGAGCTGAGGGACAGGCCCAGAGTTCAGGCCCCACAACCGACCAAAAAAAAAAAAAAAAGAATATATGTAGGGCTCAAAATGGGAATGTCTTAGTGGTACAATGCTTGCCTAGCATGCATGAAACCCTGGGTTTGATTCCTCAGTATCACATAAACAGAAAAAGCCAGACGTGGTAGTGTGGCTCAAGTGGTAGAGTGCTCGCCTTGAGCAAAAAGAAGCTCAGAGACAGTGCCTAGGCCCTGAGTTCAAGCCCCAGGACCAGCACACAAACAAAAAAATATGTATATGCCCCTATATGTAGTTAAATCTTTTTATGTAAGCCTAATGGGTTTCATGACTTTCTTCTTCATTCGTGTGTGTGTGTGTGTGTGTGTGTGTATGTGTGTGTGTGTGTTTCATGACTTTCTTCTTCATTCGGGTGTGTGTGTGTGTGTGTGTTCTGGTCTTTGGGCTTGAATTTAGGGCCTGGTCACTGTCCCTGAGCTTTTTGCTCAAGACTAGTGATCTTTAAACCACAGCTCCATTTTTGGCTTTTTGGTAATTAATTGGAGATAACAGTCTCACAGACTTTCCTTCCTGGGCTGGCTTTGAACCTCAATCCTCAGATCTTAGCCTCCTGAATAGCTAGAATTATAGGCATGAGCCACTGGCACCTGGCCTGATGCCTTTCCTAAGAAGGCCTTTCTGGCTAAGTTGTTAGGTGTTTATGAAGAGAATGGAATCCGAGATTCTGGTAAATCCTGGGATGATGGGTGAGGAGCCGTCTTGCGGAGCCCTCTATTTGCTTGACTATTTTTAAAACAAGATTTCACTATGTGGCTCAGGAGTCTTCAAACTGACTCCCATGTGCTGGAATTGAAAGTACCACTGAAAGATACTGGGTCTAAGTAACATGCCATGTCCTTACAGCCATTCTGGTGCCTGGCTGAGTGGTGGGGGCTTTTCCACCCAGGTCTGAAAAGGCTAAAGATGAGATAAGCCATTCTTTGAATTGCAGATGTGATGTTGTTTAGCACCAAGAAAGCTTGCCTACAGAGAATGCTTGCTCTTGATGATTTCTAAATGGTCTGATTGCTTGCCCTCTGAGTATTTCCCTCTATGATCTGTTTCTGTTGGGCTTAGGTCCCTACCCCAAATGTGGTTTTTGTCTTTAAAAGTTTTGTGCAAGTGACATTCTGGATTGTGGGTTTTTGTTACAGGCATCTACCTGCAGTCTCCAGCTTTCTAATAAAGACTCTCAATTTGGAAAAAAAAAAAAAAAAAGAAGGCCTTTCCATATTGAGATTAATTTTTAAATCTTTTCATTGTTTTTCATTATATTTTTTCTTGTTTTTCCCTCTTACCTATTTTATGCATCAAGAATTCAATCCAGTACAATGCATTTAGTATTCGTCTTTCTATTTGAAAGTTTAGTGCCCTCAGTCATTGATTAAATCTCTATAACCAACTTTTCTTGTATGCGTCTGTGTCTATTTCTGGATTTTCCTACTTAAACATTTAAAAATTGTATAAGTTTTTATACAAATCCAGTCTTGCTATAAAATATTGTAGTCAATTTTATAGAGTAAAAAAGGTCCCTTTGCTTCCTCCCATTACCTCACTTTTATTTAGAGATAATTATTGTTACAGGTTGACTGTGTATAACTTTTGGATCTTTTGCTATGGTTTATGTAGAGATGTGTATGTATGTGTGTGTGTGTGTGTGTGTGTGTGTGTATGTGTGTGTTTTAAACATGTGCTTAAGAATTGTTATCCCCACATGAAATATGATACAAATCCCTCCCTCCACTCTCTGCCAACCCCGCAGAGTCCTCTAGTAGTCTGTATTGTTCCACCTGGTCATCTTTAAACCTCTGCTGTGTCCCCTACACTGAATGCTTCATCCACTCTTCTACATCTAGGTCCTTTCCAATTTCTCTGTAATTCTACCATGACTATCTACCTAGTAGCTTATACCTATGAGGCTCTTTTTAGTTTGTGATAAACCTCATTCTAAAATGCTTATGCAATTAACTTCATACATGGTGAATGAGAAAGAAAATTTAGACATTACTGATATATGATTGATATTTTATCACAATCCTATTTTTTCTAGATAAAATTTGATGCCGGGACTCTTCTGCTTAGTACACACCGACTGATTTGGAGAGATCAGAAAAATCATGTAAGGCACATCATCTGCTCTGGTTTCATATTTTGTTTTGTTTTATTTTATTGGGCCTTGAGCATGCTCAGCTCGTGCTTTACCATCCAGTTAAGCTACCCTTTGTTCTAGTTTTTTGTTGTTGTTGTTGGTTGTGGGGCTTGAACTCAGGGCCTGGGCGCTGTCCCTGAGCTCTTCAGCTCAAGGCTAGTGCTCAACCATGTGAACCACAGAGCCACTTCTGGTATTCTGGTGGCTAATTGGAGATTAGAGTCTCATGGACCTTCCTGCCCAGGCTGGTTTTGAACCATGATCCTCAGATCTCAGCCTCCTAAGTAGCTAGGATTACAGGCATGAGCCACCGGTGCCCAGCTTGTTCTAGTGTTTAAATCACTTATGTTTTATTTATCTACATGTTTAGTTAAGCATTTACCTTTGTTTGGTAAAGCTGTTTGGATGCAATGCAAATTTCTTTGTCAGTAGTGTGTCCCATGTAGACTCGAATGCAATCAGAGGGCAGTTAGGGTGTTATTATCCCTCATTGGACTCAGAAAAGTCTATGTCATGAATTCTGGTGACTTCTGTACTTTACACTGTAGTCAGATCCTACTCCATGCCTAAGTGTCACAGGGGAGTTATTCTCTCACCAGTTGTAAGAGGTCCTTAAAAAATGCCTATGTCCACAGAACCAACCTGCTTTCCAGATTTATTGATGAGAACCACAAGACAGGTCTGTTATGTAGTTTCTCTAGACATTGGGAAGAGCTGCCTCCATGTTACTTAGAAAAAAGAACTCTTCATAATCCAATCCCCATAATTTCTAGAGTGAGTTACATGTATGTAGAACTAATATCTTCATGCCAAGTTCCTACTTCGCATATGTGAAATCCTAAGTTCAAGCCCTAGGACTAGAGAAGAAAAGAAAAGGAGTAACAATGGCATATTTATTTAGACAGGTTATTATGATTCCAGGCTGCCCTTGAACTCACTATTCTCCTGTTTCAAACCCCTGATTTCTAGGGTTACAAGTGTGTGTGTACCACACCTGCTTTTAAACCTTGTATGTTCTCCTATGCAGCAAAATGCCAATAACAACATTGGCTTTTATTGAACTTTTCTGTAAGTTTATCTAAGGAGGTAGAGGTATAGCTCGGTATAGCTTGTATGCATCAGGTCCTAGGTTTCATCCCTGAGCTTGCCAAAAAATAAATAAATAAATAAAGGCAATAAAATGATGGTTTGTTAAAAGTGTTTTAATTATCAAGTACCTTAGAGGTTCATGGCATGCTAATGCTGTAGAACAAGGGTTTCCAATGGTGTTACAGTTCTCCTCTTGTATTGTTTCTTCCTAGGAATGCTGTATGGCCATTCCTTTGTCCCAAATTGTATTTATTGAAGAACAGGCAGCTGGAATTGGGAAGAGGTAAGGTTTATTTGTTGTAGCTCTAATTCACAAAAAATGTTTACTCTTATACTATTGCTCATGTTAAAATAACCTTTAGATTCATTCTTAAAGTATGGCTATAGTGCTAAAGTTCTCTGTAATACCCTTGGATGCTAATGAATAAATAGGTATATGTTAAAAAATATTGAGAACACTTACTTTCAATTTGTGTGTGTGTGTATGTGTGTGTTTAAATATCTATTAGGAGAACCTTAATGATATGTCAGGTCAACTTTCTTTAGTATTCTCTTTAGTTCCCAATCCCTTCATCTCCTCCCAAATATTACCATTTTTGCATTCATTTAAAGACATATTTTTTTCACTTTTTAAAATCAGAACTTCTGAACTCAAGATGCCTTTTTTATTTTGTTAGTTTTTAATTTGATGAAATGTAGTAAGTGAATAAGCTAATACAAATATGGACAAATTGACATGACTTTTAAATTTGGGAACTCTTTTAAACTTCATTTTGTACCATTATCTTGTGGGTTTTGTTTTTTTTTTTGTTTGTGTGTGTGTGCCAGTTCTGGTCTGGGCACTGTCCCTGAACTTTTTTTTAAAATATGTTTTTTATTGTAAAAATACTGTACAGAGGGGTTATAGTTACATGAGCAAGGTAATGAGTACATTTCCTAACAAGCATTGTTGCCCCCTCCTTTGTTTTTCCCTTACCATCCCTTCCCTCCCATCTCCACAACTACATTCTCCCTCCCCACCACCTAAATTGTAAAGTTCGTTTTTCGACATAGCATCTTGTACATCTCATTGTTGCAATGGGTCAACCTTTATCCCTATTTAAACAATTTGTTTTTTTCCTTCTGCTCCCCAAATTATACCAACATCAAATACAGTGAAAACAGGGATTATACCTTGGGGGAGGGACATACAAAGCAACCTTGTAATTACGTTAGAAACAATAGCAATAAAGAAAAAACCACTTATGTCCTTATCTTGGGGTTCATTTCACTTAACATCATCTTATCTGACCTTTTCTGCTTGTGTTTGTTTTGTTTTTAAGTTTTTAGTTTTTTTAATTTTTAATTATTGGTTTTCCTTTTCAGGACCTGACAGTAGGACCACGGGTTTTTAGTTTTACAAATGGCTCAGTCACCTTATAGAATAGTGAGAGCTTTGTTGCTATGCTTGATGATATATTCCAAACAGTGCTGGAGTCCTGCTCATATAGTGTATTAAAGGTATTGCCCACTGTTGTAAAGATGTTCACTATCAAGAAGTAGTAAAGAGTCCTTACAAAAACTGGTCCCAGTTCACTAACAAAAACATGCTTTCCACCGAGGAGGCCTAACTTATGATGTGTCAATTTCACAGTGATATGTAGACAACAAATAGGTCCAAACATAAAGGGAATCATTCAATAGGTACACCTATCATGTGATGCGAAAGAGAAGCCTTTAGGGTTTGGTTTGTAGCTCAGTGGTAGAGTACTTAGCAAGTACTCTACTTTAAATGTATCCAGGAAATTTTGATTGGGTTTTTTAGTTTCCCTAATCTTTATAGAAGATTGTTTGTTGAGCAGGTTGGAAAAAATGGAGGAAAACAGACTTATAAAGCTGAACAAATATGATGGTATTTTTAATAGCATAGAAGATAACTACAGTCATAAAGATAATAAGTAGCTCATGCCCAAGACAGCAGCACTTTGAGAGTTGTTTTCCCTATTGACTGAGCAGCATTTTCCAACAAAGGACACTGTAGAATGTTAGTTTTGGATAGGATTTTAATAAAATATCAGCTGGCTAGTTTTACAGATCATTTTCATGTTTTGTTTTCAAATGAGTAAAGTAGTATGCTTTGGCAGAAATC
This sequence comes from Dipodomys ordii, assembly GCF_000151885.1. Classification (NCBI taxonomy): domain Eukaryota; kingdom Metazoa; phylum Chordata; class Mammalia; order Rodentia; family Heteromyidae; genus Dipodomys; species Dipodomys ordii. The sequence continues at coordinate 256,108 of NW_012267413.1, read as the reverse complement.
ATAGACACTCCCTGTTGTCCCCATCCATCCCCATCCATCC
>NW_012267413.1:246787-250053 GCF_000151885.1 Dipodomys ordii | reverse complement strand
CCCCCCCCCAAAAAAAAAACCCCAAAACAAAATAGACTTCTTTTTCCTGCATTAGCATCCTGCAGGCCTCCCTACCCACTCTTATCCCCATCTGCTTGTATCTTAAGCTTTCTGTCAGTATTGTAGAACTTAGTTTAGTAGTATATATTGTCTATAGGTTTTAGGCTTTTAGATCTGGTTGTCCTGACCACTATTGTATTGGGATTTTTTTTTCATGATAAAACATTCTTTCTTTTACAACCCCAACATGTATTGGGATTTAAAAAGATTCAAAGCCTACACCGCCACAACTCCACCTTCCCAGGCTCTGCTTTCTCATGAAATTCTGACCTTTTAGCATTTGAAGGATTCTTCAAAAGAATTGTTTCAGAGCAAGTGACTAATATGGAGGCTGGGATTGAGCCCTGAGGTCTCCAGATTGAGGCAAGTGCACAATACACTATGTCATTGTTATCTTCACTATGCCACTTGGGAGATACTGACACTAGCCTTCCTCAGCAGCACCATTGTCATCCTCTCTGTGTTCACACTTGTAGGACAGTGAACTACCTTGTATTATTTGTATTCCTTTAAAAAATATTACCATACCACCTTGGTGTTATACTCAAAGAGTTTTTGTTTGTCTTTTGGACAGGGTCTCCCTCTATGTCCCAGGCTGACTTTAATGTCTTAATCCTTCCGCCCTAGACTGATGAGTGCTGGGATTGTCAGTGTACACTACCACAACTGGCTCAAAATAGAATTTTTCTCGATATTTGAAATGTTATTCCTTTGTAGTCTATTTTTATGGGCTTAAAGATTTTACATGAGCACTGTGCTCAGTTATGCAGATCACTGCTTTATTTAATCCTTACTCTTTACTCTGCTGGGCCCTGCATCAGATTCCTGGACACTGTGGTAATGTGCCAGGCACAGGCAGACCAATGGGCATTAATGGCATCTTAAGAAATGCCTCTGAGGAGAAAGTATAGGCCTATCAGGGCCTCTACCTCCTGCTGGTCATCCAGTAAACAGAAGTGTGGACTTATTTCAAGACCTGAAAGATGAGTAGATGTTAACAATGATCCGCAGGATAAGAGGAATTCAGCTAAAGGTAGCAGGATAGACCAAAGTGCAGAATAAAGAATATTACAACTGAAAATTGAAGCATGTTAGTAGTTACTGAAACTATTAGCCCAAGTATGACTACAAGTCAGTGAGAAGTGATGCTGTTAGTGTAAGAGGGTACCATTGTTTTCCAAAGTTGGGGTGGAATTTGACTGTGGTAGAGGGCTATAAGGGTCTGTAAAGTAGCTGACAAAATAGTAGTGTGTACCTGCATCTGTCTGGCTTTAACTTTTGTTGTGGATAGTTTTTCCATTTATGTTTTGCTGGTTAGCTTATTCCAAATTTTAGAATAAGAACAGAAATAAAAGTAAGGAAGCTTCTGTTTGTGCTTTCTAGTTACTTAACGTTTCTTATAATTTTACAGACAATTCTAAGGCAATTGTTCTATCTGCTTTCTGTTGACTATAAGCAATAAAGGTTAATACATATATTCCAAATGGATTCCCTGTTTTAGTGTATCTTTCTATGAAAATATAATACATTATATAGTGATTTTCCATAGCACATTTTATCTTACTAATTTTCATTATAATTATAAAGCCAATCTGTTAATTGTATAAATCAAAGTGTGCCAAGTAAAAATCTTGTGTGCAAAATGTCTGTGTGTTTTACTTTGGGGAACTGAGTTGGTATGTGAGCATGTAAATTACCACCTATTTAAATACTAGTTGACTTAGTTTCAGAGCTGGTGCCTGGAGCTTCTCACAAAGGGCTTCCTGCATCTGTGGCTACTGCTGATAAGAATCCAGTGTTTGAGCCTTTTGTTTATCTGAGGAAATTCCTGTTAGGTGTGTGCACATTCCCCTTTGTTTCCAGTGTTACCCTTAGTCTGCCATAAGAATCTTACATACACTCTATTCTTTTAGCAAAGTCCTTTTATAGATGAGGATACATCCCTGCAGATGGGCTCAAGCTGATCAGAGCCACCATTGTATACATCGAACCTAATGACAAGCTACCTTGTTGATTTAAAACTTAATACCTGTGTACATCAATTAGATAAGAGACTAAACATTAGCAATATTTTCCAGTAATTTGTGGTAATTTAATGAAAGTGTTTAAGTTTGAAAGGGCCTTTGAAGTAAAATATGCTGTAATGAGTCAAACAATTGATAAATTTTATTTTGATAATTTTGGTGGTATTCAAATACTTTTGTGTCACATATCTGCTATATTCAAAACTACAGGTCTAAAGGTTGGGTTTAATACTTGGAGACTGAGGTACTAGTTCAGTTTAATCACACATGCTATACAATCAAAATTATTGTGCCCACAATAGTTTCCTGCAGCTGTGTTTTGCTATTTGTGATCAGGAAGCTTTGCAATGCCTTTGAATCCTGATCTCCTATCAGGAAAAACCAATGAAAGATTCCCACCCCCTCCCCCCCCATACTGAGGAGCAAACCCAGGCCACAACCCCAATTTCTGATTTGTGTCAAATAGCAGAAAACAGTATCTTTGTGAACTGTTATTGACATTATCTCTTATTTATTTAACCAATAAATACTATTTCCTCTTAGAAAATTTGGAAGTTTTGTTGCAGTTTGTATTGGAAAATTTATGGTTTCTTAGCTATGATGGATTTAAAAAATAAGATAGATAAGGTATATAATTATTAATGAATTGATACTGGTAAGAAAATTTTATATATATGGGAGAAAAGAGTGTTTTGTTGTTTATAAATATTTTAATTTGGTAGAGTTCAACAAAAATTTCATTTTCATTTCAGGCCTTTGAAGACCTTAGCAAGCTAATGATCAAGGTATGTATAACTCACACCCTAGAAGTACATAAGTCACCATACAGCTTTGACAATAGAGTTTATCTGACAATACTTTGACTAGATGATCTCTTTTTAATCTTCTCTTTTGACAGGCTAAAGAAATGGTGGAGTTATCAAGATCAATTGCTAATAAAATTAAAGAGAAGCAAGGTGACGTCACAGAAGATGAGGTAAAGATGTTTTTTAAAGGCATGAGATCTATTTTTTTTTTTTTGGGTCCAGTCGCGGGGCCTGAACTCTGGGCCTGAGTGCTGTCCCTCAGCTCTTCAGCTCAAGGCTAGCACTCTACTACTTGAGCCACAGCGCCACTTCTGGTGTTTTTCTTTTTGCTTATGTGGTGCTGAGGAATCGAACCCAGGGCCTCATATATGCAAGG
>NW_012267413.1:224317-244541 GCF_000151885.1 Dipodomys ordii | reverse complement strand
CCACTTCCGGTTTTCTGGTGGTTTATTGGAGATAGGAGTCTCACAGTCTCTCCTGCCCAGGCTGGCTTTGAACCTCGATCCTCAGATCTCAGCCTCCTGAGTAGCTAGGATTACAGGCGTGAGCCACCAGCGCCCGGCTATTAAAACACTTCTTTACAAATATTTTTACATTTCTAAAGAGGGTTTTTAAAATAATGTGAATGTGTTGGGCGTTGGTGGCTCACGCCTATAATCCTAGCTACTCAGGAGGCTGAGATCTGTGGATCGTGGTTCAAAGCCAGCCCAGGCAGGAAAGTCCGTGAGACTCTTAGGTCCAGTAAACTACTAGAAAACTGGAAGTGGCACTGTGGCTCAAGTGGTAGAGCACTTGCCTTGACCTGAAGAGCACAGGGAGAGTGCCCAAGCCTAGAGTTCAAGCCCCATGACTGACCCCCCCCCACCAAACAAAAAATGGGTGTTACTTATAGAATTGTGCTATTAATAAATTGATATTTATAAGAAAATTTTATAAATCTGTGTCAGAGGGGCATAGCTGAAATAAGTTAAAGCACTGAAGTATCCTTTTATAACATGGCATAGAGGCCCTTCTTTTTATTTAGACAAATGCTGAAATAGTACAAACACTGATTTAACATGGCTTAGTATCTTGAAAAAACTTGGTAAAAAAGTGTTAGAATTTGTGACTTCACTCTGATTATGATTTCAGTTACAAAGAGCTCAAGTAGACTGATGGTAATTCTGATTCTCACTTTTCTTTCCGATTTAAACAGGAACGAGGGGGAATAATGTCACTCACAGAGGTGTACTGTTTAGTAAATCGAGCTCGAGGAATGGAAGTAAGAACATCATGTTTCCATGCTCTTTCAGTTAAATATAGTCTTTCTTGATAGAATACAAATTCCCTTCCAGCAGCTACCATTTGGGGAAAGGTTGTAAATATAAAGTTATTTTGAGAAGTGTTGTGGTGAAGTGGGAAGAACCCTTCCCTGGGATCTTGGAAGGAGAGTCTGTTCCTGGTTTTGCCAGTGCTTTGCTGAGTGGCCTCAAGTAGCTTATTTAACCTCTCTGGGACTCAGTTTTCTCCTAAGATTAGAGTTTGGATTGTTGCCCTTCAGCGCTACTGTTCTGTGTGGTATTATAATGAGTGAGGCTGTGCACAAAGCCCTTTTCTTCTATAGCTAACCCTTTAGAATTTCTGCAGCTGAACCCACATTGCCGTGTAGGCAGCTCTGGTCACCCTGTTCCTCTGGCTGAGTATCAGCAGGGACTGTTCTGCCCTTCTCCTTACCCTGTCACCTTCAGACAGCCTTAGCTTCTGGTCAGCTGGCATCTCCATAAAACTTATCTATATCTTTCCAGCCATCACTCCAGTCTTATGAGTGAAGCTTCTGTTCTGTTCTGTGTTTTATTTGCTAGTTGTAGCAGCCATCCATGAGTATTTTTACTGTCTGCCTTACATACTGCAGTGGTATTACACTTCTTACTCAGTGTGGTAGCTACTCTTAGTATCCTCATCTCTGGGATTACTTGGGGATCAGGAAATAACTCAACCAAGGCTACACCCAGACATAAAGGTTTAACTCCGATTTGGAATCAGGCCTGTCTGGCCCTGGAGCCATCCTGTGTGATTCAAAGCTGTGCTTGTCCCTCCCTGTCCTCCACTGTGCAGACTGTAGGCCTGGACTATCCAGGAGTACCCCTGGTAGCTACATGTGGCCATGTGGACTTAGTACACAATAAAGAAGTGTTAAATGAGCCTGTAATCCTAGCTACTCAGGAAGCTGAGATCTAAGAATCATGATTTGAAGCTAGCTCAGGCAGGAGACTCTTATCTTCAATAAACTACCAAAAAGCTGGAAGTAGAGATATGGTTCAGGTGATAGAGCACTAGCCTTGAGCAAAAAGAAGCTCAGGTTCAAGCCCCAGGAGTGTCACCAAAAGAAAAAGGAAATGGCAGTATCTTATATTTCGTGTGTGTGTGTGTGTGTGTGTGTGTGTGTGTGTGTGTGTGTGTGTGTCCGTCTGTCTGTCTGTGTGTGTCTCTGTGTGTATATTCATGCATGCTAGAGATGAAACACAACCTTGATGCATGCTAGGCAAGTGTTCTACCACTGAGCAACTCTCTCAGATCCCCATTTTTTACTATTTTTGTGACTACTAAAAAATGTAAAGTTATACATGTGGCCTGAATTATATCTGCTTTGGGTGTGTGTGTGTGTGTGTGTGTGTGTGTCTGTGTCTGTGTCTGTGTGTGTGTCTGTGTATCTGTGTGTCTGTGTCTGTGTCTGTGTGTCTGTGTCTGTATGTACTACTACTGGGGCTTGAACTCACAGGACCTGTACTCTCACTTGGCTTTCTTGTTCAAGACTGGTGCCCTACCACTTGAGCCATAGCTCCACTTATGTCTTTTTGCTAGTTAATTGGAGATAAAAGTCTCTTGGATTTGTCTGTGCTATCTGGCTTTGACCTCAGTCCTCAGATCTCAGTCTCGTAACACCTGATTTAGAGAGCACTGCTTTAATGAATCAGTATGTTCTTTCATTAACCCCTTTTGCCTTGTATTGTAGATTCTCATCTACAATGTTTGGTGATTTGCTGATTTTTCATTTCCTATATTTAGTGGCATGACAATTATGTAGCATCACTCTATTACTTTGCAATATAAACTGTATGTCTTTTCCCCATTAGTTGCTCTCTCCAGAAGACTTAGTGAATGCCTGCAAGATGCTAGAAGCACTGAAATTACCTCTCAGGTAAGGAACCTCCAAAGGGAGTTTACCACCTGTAACTATTATTTTGCACCAAGGAGACCAGAAAGCTCAGCCAGGCTTACCACCCAGAACAGCAAGCCAAAATGTTCTTAAAACAACATTGTCTTTGAGCTGAGTTCACCCAGCACCACATCTTCTGTCCTCCTGGCTTTTAGCCTATCAGGGCTGGGCATGTCCTAAGGATCCCCTAGTCAGACTCTGACTTGGAAGAAGATAAGTATGTGAGCTCCTCCCAGGAGGTCAGAATAACTAGCTCTCTTCCTGTAGATAATTTGTGTTGGTCTCTGCAGAGTCCCAAGTGTGGGATTAAGCTGTGAATTGTATGCTCCTTATCTTCAGGCTAAGAAAACTCTGTAGTCAGGCATATTTTGTTAGCATTTATTGCAATTCATAATTTTATTATCTGTTAATTCATGGGCTCTTCAGTTGTGCCATAGTAACCTGTGGTCATTGTTTTAAATGTTCTATTATTAATACTATCCTCAAGCCTTAGCATAAAGCAAAGTAAAAAGTGTTTGCTCCTCCTTAGTAGTAGACTATCCCAGATGATTCATGGTTTTGTTCTTGCATCTCTGGTTATTTTCAGGCTCCGGGTTTTTGACAGTGGTGTCATGGTAATTGAGCTCCAGTCTCACAAGGAAGAGGAAATGGTGGCCTCAGCCTTGGAGACGGTATGTGAACCCGGTTTCCTCTAGCCATTAGGGCTTGCCACGAAGACCCAAAGGCTTCGCAACTTGAAAAGCAGGATTTCCTGTTGAATTTGACTTTACTAAAACATAGTTATTTCGCAGACTCAATTAAAAGCGGTTTATTGCTGTGTGCCAGTACCTGTTATCCTAGCCGCTTAAGAGGTTGAGAACCTAGGATCATGGTTCATGGTTCAATACCAGCTCAGACAGGGCCAAGTCTCTTATTTACAATTAAGAACCAATGGAGCAACGGCTCAAGTGGTAGAGTGCTTGCCTTGAGCAGAAAAGCTCAGAGATAGTGCCTAGATCCTGAGTTCAAGCCCCAGGATGTGTACGTGTGCACACACACATACACATACATACATACATACATATACACGAAATGGTTTATTGCTACCAATGATATATTTCACTTAACCAAAGTCATATATTGAAAACTTTCTGAGGCTTCTTGATTCTCTTAACCTTTTAGGAGTAGCAGAGTTAAGAGTTAGTGCTTGCTTCTCTGTTGAAGCTCAGAGTTTTCACATCAGTAAAAGACCCAGCTGTTCCTATATAGATTCTTTACTGAAGTATGCAATAGATACTCCAGTAGAATTTTGTTATGTGTATCTAATAGCTCATTCTGGCCTCCAGCGTAGGGCCCTGTTACATCGAACATCTTATAAATGGCTCCAAGTTGATATGTGCCCTCTGTTTTATTTATTCTGGGTCTGTTAACCCCATAAAATTAAGCATTAGTTAAGATTTCATTTTACAATGACTGTCTACTTTTAGTAAAGAAATACAGTAAATTGTTTCCTGCATGGATTCTGCCTGAGCACTTCAGTGTAGGAAAGTAATCACATTTTTCCTGCTGTGTTGTGATTAGGTTTCAGAAAAGGGATCCTTAACATCAGAGGAGTTTGCTAAGCTTGTGGGCATGTCTGTCCTCCTGGCCAAAGAAAGGTATGTATGCCCTTGCCTTTCATGACAACTTGTTTCTGTGTTCTGAATGGACAGTTAATCATGGATTTTTCTCTTTAATCCCAGGTTGCTACTTGCTGAGAAGATGGGCCATCTTTGCCGAGATGATTCAGTAGAAGGCTTGCGCTTCTATCCAAATTTATTCATGACACAGAGCTAAGGATTTTGTACTTGAAATACTTCTTGGCTGTACATTTGTTTCATGTAGAGGTATTGTGACATTAAGACATGAGATAAACCCTGATCAAACTGAGAATTTGTTAAAATTCTACAGTATCATATAAAACTCTTTTCATCTTTCTCTAAATACTATGGAAAATATTATAGGAAACTACAGAAAAGTGAATGTCAATAAGGATTTAAAGTCATTCTATGGTTATTCAGAAACTTCTGAGTTTAACTTGAAACATGGTGGGTTTTAACTTGATCCCCAAAGGGGAAACAATTTTATAAAGAAGGGAATTTAAGTCTTTGGGGAAGGAGAAAGAGAGGTTGCGTGTTTGAGCCGATTAGATTGCTTATTTCTATGTGATTAAGATTCACAGAATTGCAAACATTTTCCTCTGTGTTTGATGTGCCCGTGGGGGGTTTTCATGGAGGAAGTCAGAGCAATAGTGTCATTTAAGGACCTGACAACATTGGAACCAAATATCAAACTGCAGAATGCCACCAAGACTCTTTCTAAGGGCTTTCAAAGTAGCCATAACAGACCAAATAAAACATCTTTGAAAAAAGAGAGGAAAAGGGGTGTGGCTCTTGTCTAGCATGCAAGCATGAGGCTTCCCAGCAGTTGGGGAGTAGGGGAGGAAAAGGAGAAAATGTTTGAATTGTGTCTATATACTGCAACTAATTTCTCTTTATTTTTTAAGTGACGATTTTTCATGGCTGGCATTTAAAGAATGTGACTGTGTCATTTTGCTTGAAAAATTTGTGGATTTTGAAACTGAATTAAAGAGCTGTATGGATTTGCCCAGAGTTATGATTACAGATCTGAGAGGGAGACAGCATAGGAATTCCCTAAGATTGTTGTCCTGGTGGAAGGGCAGAGGAGACCTTGAACCTCACAGGAACTTCAATGGTCTTTGACCTGGAAGTCAAGAATAGGAAATAGAAAGTTAGGAGTTAACATGTCTCCTTTTTCCTTCTTTAAGGGGTCTCAGCACTGAACTAAAAAAATTTTTTTCTATTGTATTCAGCAATATGTTTTTCTTTTTTTTTATCCTACACATTATAATTTGTGTGGAGGAACCATCACATAAAAAAGTATTTCTGATAACAAAAACTGGTGACTTTTGCCTGTAGATTGCTTGAGGTTTTTTTTTTTTTTTTTTCTTTTGGTCGTGGGGCTTGAACTCTGGGCCTGGGCGCTATCCCTCAGCTCTTCAGTTCAAGGTGAGTGCTCTACTGCCTGAGCTACAATGCCACTTCCGGTTTTCTAGTGGTTTATTGGAGATAAGAGTCTCACAGACTTTCCTGCCTGGGTTGGCTTTGAACCGTGATCCTCAGATCTCAGCCTCCTGAGTAGCTAGGATTACAGGTGTCAGCCACCGGCGCTGGCAGATTGCTTGAGTTTAAAACCAGACAGCTGGTCTCCATTTGTTACTATGCTACAATGTACAGCATACTGGTATTACCTCAAACTCAGGGACCCCACAGGACAAAAAGAGATTCCCCCTTTCTGAAACTGAAGTAGAAAGAAACTGTTGGGTTTGGCCACACCTCTGGAAGAGCTAGCTGGAAGAAAACTGGGGGAGGGAGGTCTAGTTCCACACTCCAGGATTTCTAGTACATTTATAATGGGTGATATAGAAGCCACTACCAAAGGCTACTACAGATACCCTTTGGGGAAGTGCCAGAATCCTCAGCCATAGACCCAGGGATCCCAACTCTTGATTCCTCCCTGAGAAGTGGCTGTCATTGCTTTGTGTCCTCCAGTTACATAGGAATGCTATGATCAAGGCAGCTTGCTTTAGTCTTCACTTTCAAAATTGTCACTGGCTCTTCATTGTGGTGACACATCCCCTAATTACCTCATTGCTCAGCCTCAGGTTTATTTAGGGGGTAATTCAGTGTCTGGCCACCCAAGTCTTTTAGGGGTTAGTTAGATTGTTGTGTAACTTTGTTTGTATGTCTTACCTTCCTCTGGGTTGCTTTCTCTGTCCTGTCTCATGGCTCTTGCAGACTTAACACAGACACATGTAAACGCATTCATATACACATGATACACAGTGTCTCACCTGGTGAAGGTTCTTAAAAATCAACAATGATAGTTTAAGAGCAATTGCAATAAAAGTTCCAAGAGAGGTTATTGGAGCTACTGGATCTAGTTCTTCAATGGTTTAGACTCATTTCAGCCAACCTATATAATTCAACATCTTTAAGTGACAAATTAGATTACTGATTAATCTAAGTTGTATAAAGTGAATTTAAGAGGAAGAAAAGTGACATTCAAATATACTTTGCAAATGTCACATTAAAAATAGTTATGACTGCTTCTATATTATTTTAAAGTGGGTATTCTTTGCTGTTTCCCAGATTTCTATGTATATATTTATGTTTTGCCAAACGAGCTATTTATTTTGGTAGAGGGTATGTTTAAATACAACCAATCAGGCCCTAAGTGGGAAAAACAAAACAAAAAACAGCTCTACCTTGGTGCTTATCACTCTGTAATCATTGTTTCTGTTTTCTGAACTCTGCTGTAAGGACTATGTATCTCTTTGTAGCTTTATGGTTATGGGATATTTATAGTCATTCAAGAAAACTTTTTTTTACAATGTATAAGTGAATATTTTTTCCAGATTAAATAATTGGTCTTCATGTATATAAAGTAAAATTATTGCAAAATTTTAAGGTGATTTTCTTACTTGGGTATTCTTTTTTAATACTCTGAAAAATACATGAAAACATTAAATCTTTCATCATAGAAAGTCAATATATTAATAATTTTCTTTTAGATTTTTATAATTAGCATTACTTATAAATTTTTATGACTTTTATGAATTTTAGTTATCTTTGAAAATGGAAAATGAGTCACGAATTGTTCTTTTCTTCTTCCTTTTGTTGTGAATGCACTCTAGGCTGACCCTGTGTGACCACATGAGTGTCTGTTTGTCTCTTGTCTCTTATTCCACTTCCAGACTATGCTGGGTGAAGTGTGGATTCATTCTTTCACCACCTGCATACTCAAGTACCTAAAATGGTTCTTTTTTGCCCAACAACCTCAGTCTTCACTTCAGTACAGTGGAGTTACAACTTGAAAAGTGATTAGGTTTTAAAGATTTGCCTAGAAACAAAATCAACATGCTCAAAATGATCCTCGAAAAAAAATCTCTTAAATTGCCAATAAAGTTCTCATCACAGTTTTAATCTGAATCTCTGTGTAGTGATATATAGATATGAATATATTATGTATATAGTAAATACAATATATAATTAAAATGCATTATCAGCACTAGGCTTTGTAGCATTAATGATACTGTTTTAAAATGTCTTTCTTTTGCCAATAGTGGTGGTTGGATTTATGTAATCTGTTGCCAATTCCATTATTAGGATAGATTTATAGAGTGTAAGCTCCACAAGGGCAGAGAGATTTGTAATTGGTTTGACTGTGGATATATTCCCTGGGCCCAGAATAGAAACTGGCACACAGTCAGCATTCAATAAATATGTACTGAATGAACGAACTTTGATGTAAATATCTATTTATGATTTGGCTCTATCCTACTTTAGTTCCCATCCAATCCAGTGAAACCATATTTTGAAATACATGGAATTCTGGGGCACTCAGCAGCGGGTATGATATGTAGTGAATAAGATGTGCCCCCTGCCTTAAAAAGAGGTGGCTTCAGGGGCTGGGAAGGTGGCTCAGTGGTAGAGCGCTTGCCTTGCATGCATGAGGCCCTGGGCTTTATTCCTCAGCACCACATAAGCAGAAAAAAAAAAAGCCGGAAGTGGCGCTGTGGCTCAAGTGGTAGAGTGCTAGCCTTGAGCTGAAGAGCTGAGGGACAGCACCCAGGCCCAGAATTCAGGCCCACGACATGACCCCCCCCCAAAAAAAAAGAGGTGGCTTCATTGGGAAACTATACGTGGAAGCAACTTTCACCAAAGGTAGAGTGAGGTGTCATGGAAGGGTACCATGTGAGGCTGACAGAGAAAGGAGCTCTGATGGAGGACTCTGGAGTCTGTGGGAAAGGAAGAACTGGTAAGCTAGACTCACAAAGACAGAGAGATTGCCAGTGAGAGGAAGGGGCAGGGTCACAGGAACAGCCTGAGGTGTGCCCCTTCCTGTTCCTGGACATGTTTCTCTTGTCTGCCCAGACTTCCTTTCATTGCTTATTCACACCCACCCACAGTAGGCCAAATCCTACCTGTTCTCAAAAAAAATCTGTTTCCCTGGATTTACAGCTCTGCTGTTTCTAAATTCCAGCAACATTATTGTCTGTCCCATATACTTGCCTATGTTTTGTCTTATACTCTTAATTCTTGCCTTGATGCCACAGGCAAATAGAGACTTTGATTCCTTTAAGTTCAAGGTTCTTCTCCTAGGTCATAGGCCTCACAGGAGGTCTCTGTGACTGAACAGCATGACTTTGGGTGATAGCCCATTCTGGAATTTACAAGCAACCCTAAATCTATGTCTTTTATCCTTTTCTCAAGAGGCCCTCAACCAGACTCATCATAGCAGAACCTGTCTGATATCTGAACGGTCTTCCTTAAATTCCAACACATGGACTATCTTCACCATGTGCAGAAGCACTGCTGAAAAGTCAGGCTACACATATAAAATCTTGTTTTTACAAGCTGCTATTACAGTGGGTCATTCGTCTTCTTAAGTCCTGGTATGGAATAGTGAGTCAGTCACAACTTTCATCTCCCAGCATTTCTTAGGGAAATAAAGATCTCTCTCTATTGAGTGCACTCATTTCACACATTCTGCACAGGTCACTAGAGCAGTGGCTGACCCAGAATGAGAATTTGTTGTATCTTGAAAACCATTTTATTTTTGTGCCACATCAGGGGCTTGAACTTGGTGTCATGCTCTTGGTTGCCCTTTCAATCAAGGCTGGTGCTATACCTCTTGAGCCTCCATTTCTGAGAACCAGTTTTTGTTCAATATTGACAAGACCCCTGGTTAAGAAAGTTGTTTTTCAATCCCTTTTTATGTGACTTCAGAAATGACTAAATTATACTTTTATTTAACAAAGGCAACAAAAATTTAGACAAAAATGACCAAGCATTCCAAAAAAGTGATTATTTTTAAAATTACCAAATATATGGGTAGAACTACTTGGACCTGGATTTAGGTGCTCCCAGCTCTGAGATGTAGCAAAAAGCCACTCCAAAACCCTTTTGAGAGGTTAATATATGGCAAGTTAGCTTATGGATGGTTTACCTTCTCACAAAACTTCACTGTAGGTACTATGTGACTGTAATAGTGAGAAAAGGAGGAGTTAAGGCAGTGGCCTAGAGTTTGGATGAAGCAGGGTTGAATATTAGGCTGTCTTAATGTTAGTGGATGAGAGGATTAGATGAGACCATCTTACCATTGTGAAACAATAATAACCCTAGCCAGGCACCTGTGGCTCACGCCTGTAATCCTAGCTACTCAGGAGGCTGAGATCAGAAGATCATGGTTCAAAGCCAGCCCTGGCAGGAAAGTGTGTGAGACTCTTCAATAAACCACTCAAAACCAGAAGTGGCGTTGTGGCTCAAGTGGTAGAGCGCTAGCCTTGAGCTGAAGATATGAGGGACAGTGCCCAGGCCCAGAGTTCAAGCCCACAACCAACAACAACAAATAATAATAATAACCCTAAAGCTTTCTTTGAGACTTAGATTGGACGGATTTAAGTAGTCCTGCCAATATTAACTATTGGATGAGAAAAGTACTTAGAAAATTTGATACCTCTCCTAACATGTCAGTGAATAGTGTTGCCATTTAACAGATGAAGTGATAGGTTCAAGGATCTCAGTATGGCCTACTTCTAAGTGCCTTGAAAATCAAGGTGAACCAGTGAAATTCACAGAAGTTAAGTGAGACAAGTTTTGACAAATATATAGTAAATCCATGCAGATTCCTAACCAACAATACAAGTATGGGCCTCTTTCCCTCAAACGTTTCCTGGTTCTTCTTTTCAAGCCCAGGCTCTCCTGGGGCTTGGTCTGAATGAATGGTAAGAGGTTTGTTATTAATTTTGTCTGTTAAGTATTTTTTGGGGGGGTTGTTTGTTAGTTTTTGTAAAACCAGTGACATACTACACATTATCCAGCAACAAGCACAGTTGTAAATGTGAAACCCATACTCTAAAAAAGACAAACTGCCTGCTGCAGGTGGCTCACACCTGTCACCCTGGCTACTCAGCTGAGATCTTAGCATTATGGTTCTAGGCCAACCAAGGCAGAGAAGTCCACTAGATTCCTATCTCCAATTAACCAGTAAACAGCCAAAAGTGGAGGTATGGCTCATGTGGCAGAGCATCAGCCTTGAGGGAATAAAAACAAAACCCAAGAGTACAAGGCCCTAAATTCAAGCCCCAGTATGGACACACACACACACACCACCACCACCAACAACAACAACAACGACTAACTTCAACATAAGGGATTAGTTACTTTTAATTAGCCAAGTCTGCCTAAGAGAAGAAAAGCGCAGACGCCATGTACCTGAATGGTGAGCTTTCCAAACGCTTCAATGACATTTGGGAAAGCAACTGTACACTCACGTATCATGCCACTCCGATTGCTTTTAGATGTCTTGGAAGAAAGTGAATTTGTGGGAGAATAATGAAGTGTCTGGAGACTGCTTAAGCCCCTGGGGCTCTGTCGTAGACCGTGGGCTGAGGGTGCACGCGTGGATCTGTCCGCGGCGGCCTGTGCCCCCTCCTCCAGGGCCCTCCGGGGCGCGCACGTTTCCTGCGGGTTTCCTGTCCAGCAATGGGCAAGCTGGAGGCGGGCAGGAAAACTTGCACTGCCCCATAGGGGCGGGGGCGGGGGCGGGGGCGGACCTCGCCCGGTCCGGAATGACCCCCGCCCTCCCTCCCGGTGCCTGCCTCCCGGTGTTGTCCGGGACTGGCGGTGAGAAGGGCGCGCCGCGGGGCCAGGGCGCGCAGTCCCAGGACGCGCGCTGCTCGGCGCGCTGCCTCGCGGCCCTTGAGCCCCCAGCCCCCCTCCCACTCCCCGGCCCCCCAGCCGGATCCACTTCGCCTTTTCATCCGGCCCGGGGCCTCCGCCCTCCCTTCCCCGCCCCAGTCCAGGTAAGAAGAGCTTTGGGCAGCCGGGTGCTTGCAATCGGGTGGACACTCCTTTGTTGCGGGGACCCTGAGAGGCTCCGCTGGGGTCGGGAAATGCCCCAGGACCCAGCCACCTCCCACAGCCCAAAAGCAAGCACAGGTAGACGGCGGCGTCCCCCCCTTCCACCGCCTGCACCCCCTGGACGTAACTCTTTAAAAAGTAGGTTTCACCTCGCGGTAGTTTTTAACCTGCCTCTCTGTGGGGGCCAGTGTGGCGGGTGGTTGAGTCCACATTGTTGGGATCGTTTTGTTTTGTTTTGTTTTTTAAATCGCAGCCTGGGTTACTAACGGTTGCAATAAATAAATATTTCTTAACCCCAAGAAATCTTTTTATAGCGTACAAACACTATCAGGTAAGGCTTTTAGGTTGGCCACTGCCGGCAGGCTGGATTTCCCAGCCTGAACTTGACCTGCCACCTAGAAAAGAAGAGCAAGGGACTTCCCAGGAGAACGGTACCCCAAACCCTGGGGTCCTGGCAGAGTGACCCCCACCAAATATATAAATGAGGCCTGCTTATATTGAAGGGCTTTGGAATTGAGATCTCTTCTCATTAAGATCCTTTGCGGGGAGATAGACTCAAGATCATATGCACGTTTGTTAGAGGGACAAACTCACTTTGCTTCTTCCTTTTATTCTTTTTGATAAGTCATGGGTCCCAAGCGTTTTCTTTTGGGGACAACGTTAAAAGGGAGTGATAGAAGTGTTTACCTAGCTGGTTTCAGCAGAAAACATGAAGCTAAGGCTGAGTGATAGACAGGGTAGTCACTGGGAATTTTCACAACTTCTCCTATCTGCTTAGCTGATACTTATGAAACTTGTCTATAAACTTTCTGTATATGAATGCCATGTACTGTTTCTCTCCCCCCACTCCCTCCCCGACCAAGGGCCTCATGCCTGCTAGGCAAGCAGTCTACCACTGAGCTAAAACCCAGCTCCTTCCAAGTAGTTTCAAATGTATTGAAAATATCCTTAACGTCTTATTTTCTTAAAATGATTCTCAATTTAACTGGTCATGGAATTGGGAACAGACGTGGAAAGAAAATAAGTAATCAAGGTAGAAAAAAAATTGAGGCATATTATGATTATGATCAGAATCTATATTATTACGTATAGGTAGGCTAGTTTATTTTTTTAATTCCATCTCTGTTCAGCTCTAAATATAGATTATCACACACAAGTCTACATTTAACTGCTCATTTTCAAAAGCAGAAAAATATAATCATAAAATCAGTTATGATTAAAGGCCTTAAAAAAAAAAAGACTATCATGGAGAAGCAAGCAATTTGGGGAATGCCAGTTCAGCTTTTGGGAGGTTGGTACTAAATATCAGTGACTTGGAGGAAGATTTTTTTTCTGTTTTGTTTTATGAGATGAGGTCTCATAATTTTGCTCAAGCAGATCTCAAGTTCCTGGGTCCAAACAATCTTTCTACCTCAGCCATCAGAGCTGGGATTCCAAGGTACTGGGGCCCTGTCCTAGCTAGGCTTAAGACTTCCCTGCTTTCTGAAGTCTTTCACTGACACTCTCTAGTTCTGTCCATTCTCCCCTCTCTCCTATTCCTTTTCCCCTTTCCTCTCTCCTCTACCTCCTTTTTGCCTCTCCCTTCCCTGACCTTTACCTCCCCTCCCTTTTTTCTCTTCCCCCCACCCCCACTTTTTTATTCTTCCTTGGTTCAGTGACCAGGAGTCTAACTGATTTCTGTCAGTTTGGCACACTGGCTGACTCTTTACCATCTGAGCTGTGCCTCCAACCCTACCTTCTGGTTCCTCAATCTGGGTTCAGAGAAATGAAAGGAGCAAAATTGTGGCTAGTTCCACCAAACTAGAATTTTCTTTGTGTGTGTGTGTGTGTGTGTGTGTGTGTGTGTGTGTGTGTGTGTGTGTGGAGTAGGAAGTGCAATATTCTAGGAAGTGAAATATTTTCTTTGTTGAACCGATTCTTTTTTTTTCCATAGAAAATAGTAAACTTATTGCTCACTTTGGTACCTTGACTCATTTATACTTATAGAGAGTGAAGATGTTTTCCTTTGGGAATGTTTTCTTTCTTTTTAAATTAATTTCTATTGTAAAGGTGATATACAGAGGGGTTACCATTACATAACTCAGGTATTGAGAGCATTTATTTTTTTTTGATTAAAGTAATTTATTTTTTGATTGTTCGTTTTTTGGTTGGTCGTGGGGCTTGAACTCTGGGCCTGGACATTGTCCCTGCGCTCTTCAATTCAGCTCAAGGCGAGCGCTATACTGCTTGAGCCACAGTGCCACTTCCAGTTTTCTAGTGGTTTATTGGAGATAAGTGTCTCACAGACTTTCCTGCCCCGGCTGGCTTTGGACCGTGATCCTCAGATCTCAGCCTCCTGAGTAGCTAGGATTACAGGTATGAGCCAGTGGTAATTTTTATTGCTATAGTAAAGAAACTTTACTCCCTAGATTACTAAGGAAAAAAAGAATAATGCTTTTGGATATAAAAAGAGTAACACATGGAAATAAACCTAATAAAATGGGACACACTTTCCTAGCATTTTTAAACATTTTGAAAATTCTTTTTAGACTTATTAAAAGCTAAATATAGCTTTTGAATAATTTTATCATCATTAAGTAGTTGTACAAAGGAGTTGCCATTCATCAAAGCAGTTAATGCATGCAATGCATTATGATCAATGCCATCCCTTTAAAAATTATTTCAGCATTTTATTAAATGTTTATAATGTCCCAAGATTAATAAGTAAAACATTCCATGTAAAAAGTTAGATAAGGGAACAGCAAAAATATAAAGAAGAAGAAAAAAATATAGCATTTTCTATGGTTATCATACCTCAATGAAGTAGGTTTTTTTTAAATAAGTTTTTTTATTGTGAAAATACTGTACAGAGGGGTTACAGTTACATGAGCAAGGTAATGAGTACATTTCCTATCAAGCATTGTTGCCTCCTCCTTTGTTTTTCCCCTATCATCCCTTCCTTCCCACTTCCACAAATATACTCCGTGCCCCTCTCACCTAAATTGTAAAGTCTGTTGTTCAATAGTGTCTTGTACATCTCATTGTTATAATGGGTCAACCTGTATCCCTATTTAAACACTTTGTTTTTTCCCTTTCTCTCCTCAAATTATACTGACATCAAATACAGTGAAGACAGGGATTATACTGTGGGGGAGGAACATACAAAGCAACAAAATAAAATCACATAGCACACGTTAGAAACAATAGCAAGAAAGAAAAAAACCACTTGTTTCCCTATCTGGGGCTCATTTTGCTTAACATCATCTTATCTGGTCATATGTACATTGCTTTTGGCCCTTTCTGCTTGTCCCAGACATATACTAGTTATTGCAAATAAGGGAAACCATGGGACCTATGTTTCTTTGGGCCTAGCTTACTTGACTTAATTAAATTTTTTCCAAGTCTTTCCATTTCCTAACAAATGGGGCAATGTCATTCTTTCTAATGGAGTCATAGAATTCCATTGTGTATATATACCACATTTTCTTGATCCATTCATCTACTGAGAGGCATCTGGGTTGGTTCCATATCTTAGCTATGGTAAATAATGCTGCAAGAAACATAGTTATGCTGGTAGTTTTAGTATTGTCTTGTTTTTGATCATTCCGGTAAATGCCCAAAAGTGGGATTCCTGGGTCATAGGAGAGCTCTATGTGGAGTTTTTTGAGGAACCTCCATACTACTTTCCAAAGTGGTTGAACAAGTTTACAGTCCCACCAACAATGCAGTAGGGTTCCCTTTTGGCCACATCCCCTCCAGCATCTGCTGTTATTAGAGTTCTTGGTTATGCCATTTTAACTGAGGTGAGCTGGAATCTCAATGTTGTTTTGATTTGCATTTCTTTTATGGCTAGGGAGATTGAGCATTTTTTCATGTGTCTATTGGCCATTCTCATTTCCTCTTCAGAGAAGTTTCTCTTTAAGTCTTTAGCTCACTTATTTATTGGGCAGTTGTTTCTTTGAGGATTTGTTGTTGGGGGATTTAATTTTTTGAGTTCCAAATATATTTTAGATATGTGACCCTTGTCCGTTGTATGGCTAGTGAAGATCTTTCCCCAATCTGTGGGCTTTCTATTGTTCTTGCTAGCTATGTCCTTTGCCATGCAGAGGCTCTGCAGCTTTATGCAATCCCATTGTCCAATCTTTCTTTGATTTGTTGTGTTTCTGGGTCTCTATTAAGAAAATTTCAGCCTGTGCCAAGGAGAACTACCTACGGTTTCTCCTATTCCGTCCTGTAAAGTTTTCAGGGTGTCTGCTTTGCCTTTAAGGTCTTTGATCCATTTGGAGTTGATTCTGATGCAGGGTGATATATAAGGATTTAGGTGATTAACCAATTTTGCCAGCACCATTTACTGAAGAGGCTGTCTTTCATCCATTCTATTTTTTTAGCTCCCTTATCGAAGATTAGGTGGCTATAGGCCTGTGGGTTCATTTCTGGGTTTTCAATTCTATTCCATTGGTCCTCAGGTCTGTTCTTGTGCCAGTACCAAGCTGTTTTGATTACTATGACTTTGTGGTAGAGTTTGAGATTTGGTATTGATATTCCTCCAGCACTGTTCTTTCTGTTAAGCATCGTTTTTGCTATTCGGGGTCTTTTTTTGTTCCATATGAATTTTTGGATTGCCTCTTCTATTTCCTTGAAGAATAAGGTTGGAATATTGATAGGTATGGCATTGAATTTGTAGATAGCCTTTGGGAAGTATTGCCATTTTCACCATGTTGACTCTTCTAATCCAGGAGTATGGGAGGTTTTTGCACTTTCTAAGTTCTATTTTGATTTCCTTTGATTTACAAACCTGAAGGTTTTTTAAAGTTTTCATCGTAGAGGTCCTTCACTTCTTCTTTTTTTTTTTGGGTCCGGTCATGGGGCCTGAACTCTGGGCCTGGGCGCTGTCCCTCAGCTCTTCAGCTCAAGGCTAGCGCTTTACCACTTGAGCCACAGCACCACTTCCGGCTTTTTTCTGTTTGCTTATGTGGTGCTGAGGAATTGAACCCAGGGCCTCAGGAATGTAAGGCAAGCGCTCTACCACTGAGCCACCTTCCCAGCCCCCCTTCACTTCTTTAGTTAATTCCTAGGTATTTTATTTTTTGTGGGGCTATTACAAAAGGAGTTTCTTTCCTCATTTCAGCTGTGCTCTTCTCATTGTTGGCATACAGAAAAGCCATTGATTTTTGAGGGTTATTTTTATACCCTGCTACTTTGCCAAAGTTTCCAATCAGCTTGAGTAATTTGGGAGTGGAGTCTGTGGGACTCTTTAAATAATATCATGTCATCTGTGAAGAGGGAGAGGTTTATTGCATCTTTCCCTATTTGGATTCCCTTTATGTTTGCATCTTGTCTTATTGCTGTAGCTAGGCATTCTAATACTAAATTGAAGTGGAGAGAGTAGATATCCTTGTCTCATTCCTGATTTAAGAGGAAATGACTTTAGCTTTTCACCATCAATTATAATGCTGGCTGTAGGTTTGTCATATACAGCCTTTATTATATTGAGGAATGTTCCATGGATTCCTAATTTTTCCAGAACCTTCATCATAAAGGGGTGTTGGATCTTGTCAAATGCTTTTTCTGCATCTATTGACCATGTGGTTCTTATCTTTGCTCTTGTTGATGTGATGAATTATATTGATTTGTGTATATTGAACCAACTTTGCAACGCTGAAATGAACCCTGTTTGAGTGTGGTGTATGAGTTTTTGGATGAATTGTTGAAGTTGATTGGCCAAAATTTTGTTGAGAAGTTTTGCATCAATGTTCATCAAAGAAATAGGTCTATAGTTCCCTTTTTTTGATGAGTCCCTGCCTGTTTTTGGGATTTGGGTTATTATAGCTTCATAGAAAGAGTTTGGTAATGAACTATCTCTTTCAATTTCATTGGAGAGTTGGAGGAGTATTGCTGTGAGTTCTGTTTTGAAGGCCTTCTAGAATTCTGCTGTAAATCCATCTGGTCCTGGGCTTTTCTTAGGTGAGAGGTCTCTGATTTTTGTTTCTATTTCAATGCTTGATATGGGTCTGTTAAGTTGGTTTAACTTATCTTGGTTTAGTTTTGGCATGTCGATATTTGCTAGGAAATCATCCATTTCTTCAGATTCTCAACCTTATTAGCATAAAAGTTTGAGAAGTATTCCCTTATAATGTTCTGAATCTTGGTTGTTTCTTCGGTGATGTTTCAATTCTCATCTCTGAGTTTGTTTATTTGGGTGTGTTCTCTTCTTTTTCTGATAAGATTTACTAAGGGTCTGTCAATTTTGTTAATTTTTTCAAAGAACCAACTCTTTGTTTTTTGATTCTTTGTATGTTTTTTTTTGGATTCTAATTTGTTTAATTCTGATTTAATTTTAATTATTTCTTTCTGTCTACTGGATTGGGGTTTAGCTTGCTGCTCTTTTTCAAGGAGGTTCAGATTTCCCATTAAATTGTTGGTTTCAGAGCTCTCCAATTTGTTGATCTAGGAACTCAGTGCTATAAACTTGCCTCTGAGTACTGACTTTGTTGTGTCCCAGAGGAGCTGGTAATTTGTGTGTTCATTTTTGTTGACTATCATGAACATTTGAATTTCATTTCTAATCTCTTCCATGACCCACTGGTGATTCAACAGTGTGTTGTTCAGCCTCCATGTGTTACAGGACTTTCTTTGTTGGCTTTTGATGTTGAGTTCTAATTTATTCCTTTGTGGTCTGAGAGAATGTATGGCATAACTTCAATGTTTCTGAATTTGGACAAGTTTGCTTTGTGACCTAAAATGTGGTCTATTTTGGAAACTGTTATGTGTGCTGCTGAGAAAAACATGTATTCTGGTGATGTTGGTTAAAATATTAGGTAGATGTCTGTTAAATGTAGTTGATCTATGTAGTTGTTTAGATCTGTGGTTTCTCTGTTGAGTGTTTGCCAAGTTGATCTATCTAGTGGGGATAAGTGGTGTATTAAAGTCCCCAACAATTAATGTCTTTGGATCTATGTGAGATTTGAGGGAAAGTAATGTTTCTTGGATAAATTTGGGTGCTTTGTTGTTTGGTGAATAGATATTTAAAATTGTAATATCCTCCTTAAGGAGAGATCCCTTAATTAGTATGTAGGGACCTTCTTTATCTCTTCTCACTAATTTTAATTTGAGGTCTTTTTTATCTGATATTAGGATTGCAACTCCCACCTGCTTATGGGGGCTATTTGCTTGGTAGATTTTATTCCAGCTTGTCACTTTCAAAATATGCTTGTTTTTATGGGCAAGGTGTGACTTTTGAAGGCAGTAGGTAGAAGGATCTTGCTTTTTAATCCAACTAGACAGACTATGTTGCTTAATTGGAGAATTAAGTCCATTAATGTTAAGAGTTAGTACTGAGAGGTGTTTGGTAGTTCCTGCCATATTATCCACCTTCTTGGGGGGCTGTGATATGGTTCTTGGATTCTCAGTTTGGGTGCAGTTTCTTGGCCTTTATTGTGATCTTGTTGGTTTTCTGTGTTTAGGACATCTTTACGTACCTTTTGTAGGGCTGGTTTGGTGGAGATATACTGTTTTATTTTTTCTTTGCTATGGAAGGTTTTTATTTATGAAGGAGAGTTTAGCTGGGAACACTATCCTTGGTTGATAGTTGTTTGTCTTTAGAGGTGGCATACATCATTCCAGGAGTACATTTCTTTTTGAACAGTATCACCTCTTCCTTCATTTCCTTCCAGTTTTTTTTTTTTTTTTGGTTGGTTGTGGGGTTTGAGCTCTGGGCCTGGGCGCTGTCCCTCAGCTCTTCAGCTCAAAGTTAGCACTCTACCACTTGAACCACAGCACCACTTCTGGTTTTCTGTTGGTTTATTGGAGATAAGAGTCTCACAGACTTTCCTGCCTGGGCTGGCTTTGAACCATGATCCTCAGGTCTCAGGCTCCTGAGTTGCTAGGATTACATGTGTGAGCCAACAATTCTCCCAATTTTTCCCCTTCCAACTCCTCTCACCCCCTAAGTTGTATAGTTCATTTCCAACATAGTGTCTGTTAGTGTCACTGTTGAATTAGTTCATCCTTTGTCCCACCAGTTCTGTGCTTCCCCTTCCCTTCCCCAAATCAGATAAACTTTCATTCAAGATGAAAGGTATAGAAATAAAAAACAGTGAAAAAAGGGCATGGGGGACCCACAAAAAGTAAAATAAAAAATCCTCTTTTTCTATTTCTTGAGTTCATTTCAATAGGCATCATTTTATATGATGCACGTAGCTATTGAGCCCCTGTGATCCTCTCCTAAGAACATCCTCCTTTGTTCTCATTGCACAAATGTTTAGAGTCTTGTTTATCATATCCAAGTGTAATTTATGGAAACAGTTAGAAAAAATTATATTAAATGATGTTGAACTAATTCTTACTGAAAGAAAGCTAATAGAGACACATCAGTTTCCTTTCTATTGAATTTTGGCTTTTTCTAATCAGTTTTCTTCTGTTCTTCAGTAGTTTCTGTACTTAGCTGCCGGGATATATACATATATATATATATATATATATATATATATATATATATATATATATATA
>NW_012267413.1:153400-224267 GCF_000151885.1 Dipodomys ordii | reverse complement strand
ATATATATATATATATATATATACACACACACACACACACATATACATGTTTGTCTATTAAAATATATTAACTATGGGGCGAGGGATGTATAGGTCAGTGTAGATTAACTCTAGGTTCAAGCCTTCATGTGCACACACACACACACACACACACACACAAAAATCTGTGTATAATAAGATTAGAAACACTAAGAAAGTATACATTTCATTATAGTTCTAGTATGAAAAAATGATCTTAAATGGTCTACATCTTATTTTATATTCTGTTACTCTAATATTTATATCAAAGTCAGTGCCTTTTCCTACAATTCTGAACCACAGGCCAGCTAGGTATTCCCTGCCCTCGTAGGTGGTCTGGGAAGATTGCTGTATGAATCATCCATCTCCTGATGCATATCAACAAGTATTGGAAAACTGACAGGAGATGAGAATTGTTATTTATCTGTTTTTCTCCTTAGACTATCCCAAATAAGGGAAGTTGGAGCCTTACAGATTCCACATTTAATTATAAAATACTGGTTATCTTTTTCAAAGTTTTGATCATTTGGATATACCTTATGAGAATCAAGAAACAAAGCGATCCAGATACTTCACCTGTTGTGCAGTTCATGGCCTGCTTGTAGAAAGGGGGTAGGGAAGCACTTGGCATATATAACCTAGATATTAAATGAAAGAGTAGTAAATCAAATAGTATGAAGTGCCAAGCATATAAATAATGTGAAATAATATTATCTAGATTGGCTATGAGCTTTGATAAAATTAAGCAAGTAACAGACTCTCCATTTAAGGATGTGAGGCAAAGATAAAAGGTTTCGGTATTGCAAAGATCATCTTGATATTGGGTATATTGAATGGTTTTGACAGGTGAGGTATGTCATGGAACCAGAGGGCCTTGTACCATTATAGGTCATCACCCTAAGGGAAATTGGTGTTCTCCCTAATTTCCTTTCATAATCTAGGAAATTTAACTTCTTGGAATGACTGCTAATTTTTATTTTATGAATGCCATTGATTGGAATTGTTGTATTCTGAAATTTTAATTCCAGGTGTTTGGGGGGAAAGGAAATGACCATTTGGATGTGAAAAAGGACATGAAGAGACTAAAGACTTGGGATTTTGCTCATCAGAATGAAACCAATCTTGAAGGACTTTTCAAATCTGTTATTGGTCATGCTCTGTGACTATGGTGAGTCTTGTGCCTATAATTGAGTGCTATGAGTACCAAGAAAGAAACATAAATTTGAGATTTGTCCATGCACTTAGGAATGATCCTGCACAGAGGAAGCAAAAGTGTTAACAGTACAGTGCCTTTCAAACTCTTACCTGGTAACCCTGGGTTCTCTGAAGGTGATCTGGGAGTTCTGCATGATTCCAACTGTACCTTAAATACACTTTTAGCTCTTAAAAAATACTTTACTACAATTTTAACAAATTGGGCACAAGCATATTTCCTGGGGTTCATGTGGATTTATTTCTGAGTAATTCAGTGTTATATCACTTAACACACACACACACACACACACACACACACACACACACAGAGTTTTTTTTTTTAACTTGGGGCTTCTATGTAAGATTCCTCTTGACAAAAGAGTTTTGTTGTTGTAGCATCTTTGGAATCAATCTGAATTTAAATCCTTGCCAGTGTGTTCTCTGAGGCATATTTCTTAGTCTCTTAGCAATAACACTGACTCCTTAGGGGTGTTATGATAAAATACCATCAAGAATGTGGAACATTTTAAGTGTTTTCATGTATGGTAGATGCCTAAAGTTAGTTCTTTTCATTCAGTTTGTTTCAACTAAAAATTGAGCTCACTTTTCAAGTTTTATATAGCTTCTGAGCCAATATAATCACCAACATGGCATAATCTTCACTACCTTTGATGATTTCTAAATATTTCATAGACATCAAAGCAACTGAGGTGATCTGAGTGGAAACTGACTTAAAATTCGTTACTGAAAATGTAATCCCAGAGGCAGATACACTGGCTTGTGTAATGTTAGTGGCAAAGACAGTTACAAAAACTAGAGCATGCACAGTTATATCCAGTAACTTTTCTTAGACGTCAGTATGGGTTTCACTTATTTTACAGTCAATTATTCCTTCTTAAAAACAGTTTATACTGCCAGGCATCAGTGGCTCAGAAGCCTGATATCTGAGGATGGTGGTTCAAAGCCAGTCCAGGCAGGAAAGTCCGTGAGACTCTTATCTCCAATTCACCAGCAGAAAACTGGAAGCGGAGCTGTGGCTCAAAGTGGTAGAGCAAAGCTCAAGGACAATACCTAGGCCCTAAGTTCAAACTCCATGACTGACAAATACACAAACACATACACACACAAAACCCCACAGAAAACAAAAAAAGAAAAAAAAGCAGATTACACTGCATATAATAGCCTCTTGCAAAAAATTATGTGTTTTGTTTACATGATAATAAATAAAACAGAAAAATTCTAATGTAAGCAAAGCATGTACAGATATTTGTTGTTATCCAGAGCAAAATTTCTAGCTGTATATGGTGATATAATTCCAGTGCTATTAATAGGCTAAGGTAGAATAATCACATGTTCAAGGTCAGCCTGTGAGCTCCTATCTCCAAAATAAAAGTAAAAATAGACAATCTTCCCTTACCAAAAAAAGAAAACAAACAAAAAACTAATGGAAATGAAGATATTTTCATGAATCTGTTGTTTCTTTTTTTATTTTTATTTGATATGAATCAAAATCAAAAAGTATTATTACCAGTTTTGTTTTTAACCTACATGCTTTATATAGAGATATTAGTTTAAATTTCATTAGAATTAGGAATGGAAAAAATGAAAGAAGAGAGATAATTATATTGTTATGTGTCTGCTTGCATAATTAAGATATGGCAGAACCAAATTCTAGTTTTCAAAGTTAGAATGTCTTTTTGCCTGTAGGTACATTCCCATTCTTGTGAATTCATTACCAACTTTTCCCTTCCCTTTACCCCTCCTATCTGCCACTGCTAGAAGCCAAACATTGTATATTTGGTTTCTTTTTCTAGTGAATCATGTTGGAACCAAATATCTCCATCAGATCAGAGTCTGATCAGCCTCTTGGACAATTCCTATCATTCAATAGCCTCTCCTGTTAAATAAGAGACCATTTTCTTCTTCATCTTCAAATGAATTCCAGAACTATCCTGCCCACTTCAGATTCAAATTAATATGACCTTGCTATCAGTCTTACCTCTTTCCTTGGCTCTGGTGATACAATTGGAGTCTCTTTGACCACCAGTGCATCAAAGGTACCAGGGCTGCTCTGTAATATTAGCATGTGAGCTGCACTGGACTCAACAACTTTCTTCAATCTCCAAATACAAGGGAATATTACTCAACTGCTGTTGTCGCTAAATTAGAGAAAAACAAGTTGATCTTATTTTTTTTTTTTTTTGGTCGGTTGTGGGGCTTGAACTCTGGGCCTGGGCGCTGTCCCTCAGCTCTTCAGCTCAAGGGGAGCGCTCTACCGCTTGAGCTACAGCACCACTTCCAGTTTTCTGGTGGTTTATTGGAGATAGGAGTCTCACGGTTTCTCCTGCCCGGGCTGGCTTTGAACCACGATCCTCAGATCTCAGCCTCCTGAGTAACAAGGATTACAGGCGTGAGCCACCAACGCCCGGCTACAAGTTGATCTTATTTTGATAAAGGTAATAATTTTGATCAAGCATTCAAGTCTATATAATTCAATACAAATTTGTATATTTCACTTCATCTCAAGCAGAAGGTAGATACAGTGATGAACTAATTTTAAAAATAAACTCTGTACTAGTATATTTATACTCTAATTTTCATACATTGATGAAATACTTATAAGAGTATTTTTAAGATAAGACTATAACTCTATGCAAAAATCACATGAGATCACTGGGACATGTAATATATGGTATGTATTATATTACATGTAGATGAGGTATATATATATAGGTATATATAATGGTAAATTCATAATTATACAAGTTGTTTTTCTAACCAAAAGGGCACTGAAGTTCCTTAAATCTTTTTTTTTTAAAACCCAGCTATGGCCCCGTTGATTGTTGGATTGCCAAATTCTGCCTCCTTTGATACGTGTTTGGATCATGTTCAAAATGGAAACAAGGATTCTTGTGTCTATGTTCTTTGTACTGTTCACTTCAGCTGCTCTGCTGGGTCTCTTTTTAAAAGAATATAATTGATCCTAACTGAATGATACTTGTGAGGCTAGTAGTCATCTGTCCTTATTGGGCCATTACCACTTGCTATAATGTCATTAATGTTGCCTAGGACAAGCCTGGTTATTTCATAAATATTTGTTCTATTCCTTGGGTGACCCATGGAGAATAAAGTGGCTACATTTCTTATTCACTTAAGGGTTTCTTCATATAAACACTGGTAAAAACTCATAAGTCTTTTTTTTTTTTTTTGGTCGGTCGTGGGTCTTGAACTCTGGATCTGGGGACTGTCTCTTAGCTCTTCAGCTTAAGGCTAGAGCTCCACCACTTGAGCCACAGTACCACTTCTGGCTTTTTCTGTTTATGTGGTGCTGAGGAATTGAACCCAGGGCCTCATGCATGTGAGGCAAGCACTCTACCACTGAACCACCTTCTCAGCCTTCACAAGTCTTGAATATAAAAACTTCGAAGTCAATTTAAGGTTCTATATTTTAAATATTCAGTTTGTTTTGTATCACTTAAATCAAGCAATTATAATTTCAATGTCTACCCATCATCTCTAAATACATAAACAGTAGAAACATGAACAAAACGAGAAATACAGAGTACTGGAATCTTTCTCTAATAATAGTTGAAAATTCTCAATCTGAGAATTATTTTAGCTTCATAGATTTTCTTTGAATTTGCATGTTCAGTGTTATGAATTCAGGGCACTTATCACTAATTTGTCATTTTATTATTTTGTGCTAGCAGTGGGGCTTGAATTTAAGACCTTATACTCTTGCTCGGCTTTTTTTCCCCCTCAAAGTTGGGACTGTACCCCTTGAGCTATACCTCCACTTCTGGCTTTTTGCTGGTTAAATGTAGATGAGTCTGAGAGATTTTTCTATTTGGGCTAGCTTTGAACTATGATCCTCTTTATCTCAGCTTCTTAAGTAGCTAGGATTTACAGACATGAGCCATCAGTGCCCAGCTTAATTTGGTATTTTAAACATCCTGAAAGTTGCTGAGAAAACAGGGCCACTTAGAAAGGAATGAGCTCAAGTCCCTGCTCCCAGGAGCTGTGTGTCATTTCACATTTTTACGTCATCCTTGGCTCGGTTCCAACTTTGGTCTAAACTTCTGTTTTCATTAATATCACTAATAGTGCTGCTCAAATGCACCCTTTGTAAACCAGCTTTGGCCATTTTCTTTCAGTCTTTGGAGAAGCTGAATATATCCTCTTGAGAGAACCTGGCCATGTAGCGCTAAGTAACAACACAGTATCCGTGGATTTCCAGTATTTTGATGGTGCTAATAGCACACTGAGGAATGTGTCTGTCCTGCTGTTGGAGGCCAACACCAACCAGACTCTAACAACCAAGTACCTCCTAACCAACCAGTCTCAGGGAACACTCGAATTTGAATGCTTCTACTTTAAGGAAGCTGGTGACTACTGGTTCATGATGACTCCAGAATCATCAGCCAACAGCACTCCAGTGCCCTGGTGGGAGAAAAGTGCCTTTCTAAAGGCAGAATGGCCTGTCTTTCATATAGAGGTGAATAGGACATCCAAATCAGCAGAAGGCACCTTCCAAGTGGGTCTATTTACCAATCAACCTCTGTGCTCATTTCCTGTGGACAAGCCTGATATATTAGTGGATGTCATCTTTACCAACAGTCTTCCTCAGGCAAGAACCAATCCTGGACAGCCGTTGGAGATCAGAACCAGCAAGAGGACAGAGCTTACTCAAGGACAGTGGATAGAGTTTGGCTGTGCACCTGTGGGACCAGAAGCCTATGTTACAGTGATGTTGAGGCTGTTCGGCCGAGACTCAGTCATTGCCTCCATAGGACCCATTGACTTGGCCCAGAAATTTGGATACAAACTTGTAATGGTGCCAGAACTCACATGTGGGTCCCAGGTAGAGGTGATGGTAGTGCCCCCACCATGCATCTTCGCCCAAGGAGTGGTTACCGTTTTCAAAGAAGCCCCCCAGCGCCCTGGGGAGAGGACAATTCAGCTGGCAGAAAACAGCCTGCCCCTGGGAGAGAGGAGAACAGTGTTCAACTGCACTTTGTTTGACATGGGGAAGAATAAATACTGCTTTCATTTTGGTGTTTCAAGGAGAAGCCGTTTTTCTGCCAAAGAGAAGGAGTGCATGCTAATTCAGAGAAACATAGGTTGGTATTGAGATTTTTTTTTCAACATTCAAAAATCAGATCGGCATCTTTATTTTTGTTGTTATTTGATTGGTTTTCTAAATGATTATTTAGAATTTTGATGCATTGGACTATCATTTTAATGGCTCATTCTTCATAGCTACCAATTGGCATTATCATTCTTACCTGAAAAATTAAGAGTACGTTCTTTCAGCATCCACGGGGATTGGTCCTGGTGTACATTTGCATAAAAACTACAATACACTTTTGTATAGTTTTAATTATCTTTGTGTATTACACTTCATGTAATACACATGCTATGTAAGTAGCTGTTCTTACTACATTGTTTGGAGAATCATGACAAGATGCAGCTTTTGTGTGTGTGAATATTTTCCATCTGTGGTTAGTTGAATCTGCAGATGTGGACTCTGGGAATGCAGAACCTGTGGGAGGGCAACTGTCTCAGTAAGCGAATCATTTAATCTCTTTAGGTCTCAGTTTCTCCCTTTGTCAGGTAGGGATAATAAAGTACCTACCATGGAGACTGAATAAAATAAATATAACCTTCTTTGTACATGGCTTATAGGAAATGCTCAATTATTAGACTACAGGATTTTTTAAAAAGCATATTATTCTATCAGGTATAAGAAAGCCAATGACAGAAAAGATTGGAATTCAAAAGTGAATTCTAGATTATATTTAGTAAACTGTCAGGTTTGGTTTTTTTGTTTGTTTTTTTTTGCTAGCTGAACATGTCCTTTCTCTTAGATCATTCTCTTAGATCATTCTCTTAGATCATTCATTTTAAGAATGAAGCATTTTTACTGAGAAATCCAAGCAAGATCTCTAAGATGCCTTCAAACTGTATTCTGTGTAGATGTGTGGCTCAAGTGCCATCCATCTGATCCCTCCCCAACACTTCTCTATTATTTTATAATTAAACATTTTTATTGTTTTTATGAAGGTGATATACAGAGAGTCAGGTAATGAGTATATTTCTTTCACTCCCAGTTTTATATTTTAATTTTTCATTTCATTTGTTCATTTCAGCCATGGGGATCAAACCCAGGTCCTCATGCCTCAAGCTACCACTGACCTATAACCCAAGCCTACCCACCACTATTTCTACTCTTTGTATTTTTCCCTTTTCCTGGGTGTAAGTCTAGTCTTAGCAAGTGGTATGGTTTTCTAAACTACTCTTCTTATTTTCATCCCACAGAGTCCATGGCCTTCTGACTCCCCACGCTTCTAACTGTAACCCCAGAGCTACCTACTTCCTCGCCATAGAAGTCCCTTTCCTTTAACTTTCCCCTTTCTCTTCCTTCAACTTGCCTACTTGCATTTACTTTGCTTCTTGCCTATAGTTTGTGGCTCATCCTTGTATCCACCCTGCTACTATCTTAAATTCCTCTGTCCTTTCCATGCCCCTACACAGGCCACACCCATCTGCTGGCTTCCTGTCAAGCTGCTGAGGTTGCATGACAAGGTCACAGTTGGGTAGGCTGGTACCTATTGTGAGTGGTTCATGCCTCTGCCCTCAGCTGGTCCTCTATACTGGTCAGCAGTCACCTGCATATTTTGTGCCTAGTTCTGTACACCATCTCATTTATACTTCACCACTCTGCTCAGAGTTCAACCTTATGGTTAACTCTAGGAGTTGATCTTGTGGCCTGCCACACAGGGGAGCTGACTACCCAAATGGGAACTTATTACCTTTTCACCAAAGATCTATAAGTATTGGACCCATCCTATCCCCCTTCTTTCATGTCACCATGGAAGAAGTGCCACTCCTTCCGTATCAGGTCAACCTTCCCTTCCACTGTGAAGCTCAGCCCCTCTGGTCATTTTAGGGAACTTTCATTAATCATTATTCTCCTCCCAACTCCTATCCTTAACTGACTCTTACTATAAAGGCTTACTCTCATTGGCTTTGAAGTGCAATTTTGTTTTTTATAAATTATAATTTTCTTACCTTAAAGCACCAAAACCTCCCAAACTAAACCTGATATTCACTGCAGACATCACTCTCACTCTACTTTATAACTTCCTCCTCCTCCTTCTCCTCCTTTTTTCTCCTCCTCCTTCTCCTCCTCTTCTTCCTCTTCCTCTCCCTCCTCTTCCCCCTCCTCCTCCCACTCCTTCTCCTCTACTTCTTCCTCCTCTTCTTTCTCCTCCTTTTTGTGTGTGTGCCAGCTTGAAATGAGGACTTGGTCCTTTCTTCCTTCCTTCCCTTCCTTCCTTCCTTCCCTTCCTTCCATCCTTCCTTCCTTCTTTCTTTCTTTCTTTCTTTCTTTCTTTCTTTCTTTCTTTCTTTCTTTCTTTCTTTCTTTTTCTTTCTTTCTCACTTATGGCTGGCAGTCTATTACTCAGGCCACACCTCTGGCCTTTTCCTGGAGATAAGACTTGATCTTTACATGTTAGCCTCCAGAGTAGCTAGAATTGCAGGTGTGAGCCACCAACACCCAGCTTGTCCCCCCCACTCCCCCTTTTTTTTTAAAGCTGTTGACAATTTCATTCACTTCTCCTACTGCTAATTGGCATCTGACTTCAACTCCTTGGCTGCTACTTCTTCATTTTCTTGGCCTGTAAGTTCTCATCTCTTGAGGGTTGGTCATCTTTTCAGTTTTCACATACTTGCTATGAATGCTAACTTGATGCTGAGTAGTTGACATCCCTCAGATGCCTCTCAGCTAGCTCCAGAGCAACATATCTGGAATTAGATTCATCATCACCTGCTAAACCTGCCTCTTCATGAAAGATTCCACCATCTTTGTGTTCAAACCAGAAACCTAAGTCTTCCTCTTTCCCACCACCCCCTATAAAAAATAAATAGTAAGTCACAAAGTCCTGTAACTTCTGTTTTTTAGGTGTCTAGCTCTGTCCACTTTTTCCCAGTTCCATGTGATGACACTTGATTTAATTTTCCATTACACTTTACCTGGACTCTTGCAATAGATTCTTAATTAGTTCTTTTTTTTTTTTTTTTGTCAGTTGTGGGGGCTGAACTCTGGACCTGGGCACTGTTCTCAACTTTTCAGCTCAAGGCAAGCGCTCTACCACTTGAGCCACAGAGCCTCTTCTGGCTTTTTTCTGCTTTTGTGTGCTAAGGAATTGAACCCAGGGCCTCATGCATGTGAGGCAAGCACTCTACCACTGAACCAACTTCTCAGCCCCCTAATTAGTTCTTGACTATCTACTTTATTCTCTCAATACACGCAGAAGGTTGTTTAAATACAGGTCTGCTGAGGCTATTCCTCTATTCCAGGCCTTTCAGTTGCCTCACTTGGCATGGATAGGAATGTAAAAGACTTTCCATGGTCACTGGGCTGCCTGTTCTGCCAGAACCCAGTCCTCATCTCTCAGCTGGGGCTTGGACTCTTGTCTTCTCCTAGTTAACATTAACATACCTATAAGTCTGCACTTGGGTGACTTTTTCTTTACTCCAAGATTCCACCATAAGCTCTTTTGGTTTCTCTTTCATGGCATCTGTCACTTCTGTCATTATTTATTTAAAGTCCTTTTCTCCCTACACAGACCCCCCATTCTTTGCATTTCTGAAAGTAGGGAAACTCATTTGATGGTAAAATCCTACTTTCACCTTCATCAAATTATTTATTGTCTTTATTTAACCCACTTAGGATACTTGGCACACTAATATTTATTTATTTGTTTGTTTATTTTTGTTCTAGTCTTGGGACTTAAACTCAGGGCCTGGGCACATTCTCTAAGCTTTTTCCTTTTTCCCTCAGGGAGATTACTATTACTTGAGCCATAGCTCCACTTTCCACTTTTTGGTATCCAGGCTGGCTTTGAACTCATGATCCTCAGATCTCAGCTTCCTAGATAGCTAGGATTACAAGGATGAGCCACTGGTGCCCAACAATTACTTACTCATTGCTTTTGAGATAGTGTCTCACTCTATATCCCAGCCTGGTCTTGAATTCACTATCCTCCAGGCTCAGCTTCTTGGGTTCTGGGTGTACAGGTGTGTGCCACCACTCCCAGGTTTAATATATGTTTTCAAAGCATAAATTAAATTCAGGTCCGGCTTATCTCAGCTAGGCTTTAGAGAAAGTTAAACTGAACTGAGTCAGACTTCCAAGATGATCTTGCCTTTTCAAAAGAAAAGGTACATATGTGTTCAAGGAAAACAATTCTGACTGAAACTAACAGAAATGAACTAAGTGAAATCGAAGAGCTTGGGCTATTTGATTAATGACATGTGGGACAGGAAAACTTTCTTGTTTTGACAGGCTGCTGGGCATTCCATGATGCTTTCATTCAGTGTCTAATGCTGGATTTCCCCACAGAATCAGCCAGGGAAGACATTGGAAAGAATGGGGTAGAGAGTGGTTCTCTGTGTGCCCAGGCGGAAGATGGTCATGGGCTACCTGGGGACTGCCCCATGCAGTATCTACTACACATAACTTTTACAGCTGAGTAGACTAACAAGAAGAACTAAACACAGATTCTCTGTGTGGCAGATTGACTGTGATTCTAACTAAGAAGTAAAATTTATATTTGCAGTAAGAACTTCAGTGTCTTTCTGTGTTTTTAATACTAATCGAATATTAGAACCTCCCACTAATACTCCACAGTCTGTAAGTTTTTACCACCAATATGAGGCTTCAAGTAGAAAACTTTATACCTGACCTGTGTGACCAGGTTGCAGTCAAAACATAAGCATTAAGTGGGTGTGGTGTGCACACTACTAATCCCAGCTACTGGGGAGATGGAAGCAAGAGGATTGGGGTTCAAGGCTAGCCTAGGCAAATGTGTGTGTGTGTGTGTGTGTGTGTGTGTGTGCTGGATTGGAAGCATGGATTAAGTGATAGAGTGCTTACAAAAACAAAATAAAATCCAGGCACACTAAAAATATTGTATAAAATTATAGGCTATTTATAGGGTGGATAAATGAATTGCAGGTTTAGGCTCAAGTTCCTTCCTCACATTTTCTCATGGTGTATATGCAAACATTCTAAAGCCTGAAATACTTACTGTTCTAAATACAAAAATACTTTCAAGCATTGGGGACAAATGCTCATGACTGATGCTTATGACTGATGTTTCAAAAGTTTATGACTGAACCAAATTCTCCTCTTTTTATTTTCTACTTAAATTGACAGTGCTGACCAGTAAAAACAAACATCTGTTTTGCCAAATAAAATCTTTCAAAGACCTACTGGGACTTGTATGAGCCATTGACTCAGTAAATGTGCATTTTTTTGAAATAATGTTTTTTATGTTTGTCTCTTCTTTCAAACATGCCTTTGGATGTAACTAAACAACACATTTGGTGTGTTGCCAATAGAGATTGTTCATGATCTTTGCATAGTGACCTTTTGCATAGCAAAAAGCACTGGCCAGAATGCTTTCAGAATATTAATATGTTCAGTCTTCATAATCCTGGGATTTAGATTCATAATGTTGTTAATGTTATAGATGAGGAAATAGAGCACAGATATCTGTTAAGTCATTCAACCAGGGTGTTTTGAGTGGCAAAGCCAGAATACAGAACCAAGTAAACTATGGATTGGGGATGTAGTTCAGTAGTGGAGCACTTGCCTGGAATGCACAGTGCCCTGGGTTTTATCCCCAGCACCACAAGTCAATCAGTTAATCAGTCAGACACCTAAATTATCTAGGATAGAAGTTTGCTTGTATTGTCACTGTGCAAATATTTTCCATACAATCAACTGTCAACTTCTCTTAAACAACATAAAGCTTGTAGGCTGAAAAGGGGTTCTACAAAGAAACAACAACAACAACAACCCTCAAAGAAATAGAAAAAAAATCTGCTATTATCCTCCTTATCTCAGTTCCTCTGTGCTGCCCACATACCCCTTTTAGAAGACCCATAACCAATTGGGAGTTTACTACCTCAAATGAAAGCATAATTTGTTCAATATAAGTACAAAGAGCATCTGAATGGCTTATCCCAGATGCCTTTGCTTCTGGTACTTCTAACTACTCACTGTGTGTGTGGAATTTTCTTATAAGCATATTTTGTTTAGTTGTCTTGGTCTTTTGAGGAAAATGTCTTATAGATGGGAATGTTTCATAGGCTTTAGTCCTTCAGAGTCTTGAAATCTGAAACATTTTTTTGTTCCTGTATATCCTGCAGTCTGAAAAGCATTTAGCCTAGTCAAACAGGTTTTTTGTGCAGTGTGTACACATGTATGTATGTCTAAGCAGGACTAAACATAATGGACTTCCTTTCATGAAGACAGACTATTTGGAATATCTGTCGCCTTGTTCTTCATGAACTATTGATACCTAACAGGTTCCCATTTGCCAATTATTTTCCTCTTATGTTATTGGCAGAGATTTTCAGAGATAAAATGGTGAAAAGGTTTTTTTTCTTAAAATTTTTGGCTAAATTTGGTCATTGCCTTATTTGAGTGATTTCCCATTTAATTTGATTTAGAAATGAACACAAAATTAACTTAAATGTTTGGATTTTCTATTGTTTTATATCCCATGATTCATGATTTTACTTTCAAAGATAAAGGACACTTGATATTTTTAAGTTAGATATTTTTTAAAATCAAGATTCATGCCTTTCTTTCTTTCTGGTACTAGCGGTTGAACTCAGGGTTTGTGTGCTGTCTCTGAACTTTTTCATTCAAGGCTAGTATTCTACTTATTGAGCCACAGATGTATTTCTGGCGTTTTGCTGGTTAATTGGAGATAAAAGTCTCATGAACTTTTCTGCCTGGGCTAGTTTCAAACTGGGATCCTCAGATCTTAGCCACCTAAACAGTTTAGGATTATAGGTGTGAGCCACTGACACCAGGCTATATTGATGCTTTTTATTTTTTACTTTTCCCCCCAGACCTTTTCCCCATATTCATACTTTTAAAAATGGATTATTTTCCTGGTCTCCATTAAAGGAAATTTTGATTTTAGTTTAATAAGTGACTATCCATTTAAAGAAATGTTTATATAAAGTCAAAGAAAAGTACAAGAAGAATAACAAGAGGATTCTAGCTTTTGTAATTCTCCTTTTTTATGTAGTCTTAAACATGAGCACAAGAGGAGAAAATGTATGTTGACTTAATTTTCTACTTAGATTTCCCAGTAGTGGTTTCTCCAGGAAGTTTTTTCAAAAATAAATCCCAATACTTTAGCTGAGAGAGACTTTCCTCTGAGATTCTTAAAGCTTTTCAAGCACTGGGGGCTTCATGTCTGAGCAGCAAGGAAGTTCTGCAGACAAAGCCCACACATTGTTCTGCTGTAGGAGGAGCTGTGGCATGATCCCAGACACACAGAACCAATATTGTGTTCAGTTGGACCTTTGCATGGAACATCATTACCACACCTCAGTTGATTTTGGTCCAGGATACTTGCTTGTAATTCTCCCACTCTTGTGAAAATCCTACGAGACTTAATTGCTCTGAAGAACTCATATTCCATGACTCACTCCAGAGATTGCACCATTTGGCTTTCTGGACTCCACATCTATCCTACACATTTCCCTTATGTTTTGCAGTGCTTTATATTCCTTTGGCTGCATTCTATGTTTTTTCTATAAAAGATGAGGAGAAATTTTTATGCAGAGGATGCTTTGGTTTCTAGTGTTGGCAGAACCTGATAGGTCTTGGGACTTGGATGTGTGTGGAGAGAGAATGGACACAGGCTAGTTCTTTATAGGGAATAAAGCAATTATGTTATTTGATGATGATTGCATACTTGCTAAGAAGAAAAGTTATCATTGATAAATAATGTCAGTAATGGCTGCTTTGGCTAAAGAGTGTAACTCAGTGGTAGAGTACTTGCCTAGGATGCATGAGGTCCTACATTTAATGCCTGCCACCAAAACAAACAACAACAAAGAAAGCTCTTTTGGTAGAGCTTTGTGTGTATTTTGATGTTCTATGTTTAGTAGGTCTACGTTTAGGATTGTTAAAGCTCCTCACTGAATCAACTTCTTTAGCATTATATACTACACCTCTTTACCCCTAGTAGTATCTTTGGTTCTCAGCCTATTTTGATATTAATATAGCTACTCAATTCTTTTTGAATGTTCACAAGGTCTATCTTCTTCTGTCTTTTAATCTATCTGTCTGTCTATCTATCTACATTAGATGTAAAGTGATGTTAAAAAGAAACTGCATATAGTTGGGCTATTTGTGTGTGTGTGTGTGTGTGTGTGTGTGTGTGTGTGTGTGTGTGAGTGAATACCAATACTGGGGCTTGAACTTGGTTGCTGCACACTCACCTTTTTTGGTGTTCTACTACTTGAGCCATGCTTCCAGTTTTTTTGCTGGTTAATTGGTGATAAGAATCTCTTGAGGGCTGGGAAGGTGGCTCAGTGGTAGAGGGCTTGCCTTGCATGCATGAGGCCCTGGGTTCCATTCCTCAGCACCACATAAGCAAAAAGAAAAAAGCCGGAAGTGGCACTGTGGCTCAAGTGGTAGAGCGCTAGCTTTGAGCTGAAGAGCTGAGGGACAGCGCCCAGGCCCAGAGTTCAGGCCCTTCAACTGGAACCACCCCCCCCCCAAAAAAAAGAATCTCTTGAATTTGTCTGCCAAGGCTGTCTTTGAATAGTGATTCCTTAGAGATCAGCCTTCTGAGTAGCTAGGATTATGGGTGTGAGTCATCAGTGTCTAGGCCACGTGTTTTAAAATCCAATCTGATAATCTGTTTTTAATTGGTACTTTTTATGTTACCTATATTTGATGTAGTCATTACATGGTTGAGTTAAAGTCACCTATTTTTCTGAATTTATTTTTTGATTGTTTTTTTAAGAATCACAAATAGTATGTCTAAGTTTTTTGGTTATCCTGCTTGATTGTTTATAGTATCTTGTGTGTATAATGTCTTCCATTAATTTTGGAGAGTTTTGGACACTGTATTTTCAGAGATTAATTTTGTTATAGTTTTTTTCTTCATGTATGAGACACTATTTCATGTTGTTCTATATCCTTTTGTCTTGTGTTTTTTAATATTTTAATTTCCTCTTTTTCCTTCACTGTCTTTGTTGTAGTCCATTTTGTGCTATTGTAACAGAATGCTTGAGACTGGGTAATTTATGAAACACAAGACATTTATTTTTTTACAGCTCTAGAAGCTGGAAAGCTTAAGATCAAGGGGCTTGCATTTCACAAGGGCCTTGGAAGGACAAAAGAATTTGTGGACGTAAGAGATATCAGCCAGCCTCAAGTCCTTTTATAGTTAGCACTAATCTGGGAAAGGCACTCAGGATCTAAACATTATCCCAACACTGAGGCAGATATGAGAATGGTGTCTTTTTAAACATATCCTTGTGGAATATTCTGAACTCATAGTAGTATGTGAATTTTAGTTGGGGTGATTTCTTTCTATGCTCATATTCATTGTTTGCTTCCTTAGACGTGTTGACCTATTACAAGATTATGGAACACATTCTTCATTTATTTCATGGATTTTTAAAGGTTATAAAATTTCCATTTGACTCTGGTTTATAACTCTAATGCAAATTTCTATCTGTTCATATGTCTTAATATGCTCATTTTCCCCAATCTCTAACATATCATAGTTATTTTAAATTATCTCTCTATTCCATTTAATATCTGGGTCACATCTGAGTCTCAGTCGATCTATTGATCACTTTGTCTCTTGATAGTTTGTATATCTCATAATCATTTGAAGTTAGAAATTTTGTTTGGAATTGTGGAAACAGAGGAAACAAAATTTATGCCTGGAAATAGGTATGCTTCTATATCCTTTAGGTCTTTAGTGTGGGTACTGGGTTCCTATCATAAGGAATTTAGCCATGTTTGGGGTTTTCCTGTTGCTGTTGCTGTCTTCAATGGATCATAGATTTCAGGATTTTCTAGAGTTATTCTGGGTTTAGGACAGGCATTGCATTGCTAGAAGGTTTTTTTCCTCCATGCTTTTTTCTCTTCCACTTTCAGCTCTGGGCTTGAGCCTGCTTTCATCTCTAGCTCTTGCCTCTCCTCAGCACTGGTCTGCTGTTATTTGAAGTTGTC
Source organism: Dipodomys ordii (assembly GCF_000151885.1). NCBI lineage: Eukaryota > Metazoa > Chordata > Mammalia > Rodentia > Heteromyidae > Dipodomys > Dipodomys ordii. Next base: position 207,982 of record NW_012267413.1, on the reverse strand, counting down.
ACTTGCTAGCATGGACTAAGAGGAGAGCATTCTTTTTTGCTGGCTCAACCTCATCTCAGGCAAGTGCTGTGTCTCTGAGCCTCAGAGATGGAGCCTTGTCGATGTTCTACCACAGTGGTGGAAGATCTCAAATTGTGTGAACCCTGGATATTTTCAGCTCCAGCAGGTAGTGGTCCCAACTGATGCTCTTAAGGTTGACAAAGTTTGCTGTCTTTTGCCCAATGGTTGAGGCTAATATTCTTTAGAGAGGACAGGAGGGAGGATCTGGGTGAGGTTTTGTGCCGTTTCCACAGTGATATCTCTTCTCCTGTCTGACTTGTACCATAAAAGAGGCTTTGTTCAGTCTTGTACTTGACTTCAATCTTTCAGGTGAGATCCCCAGAGAAGAGCCTGTGTGGGTACAAATTCCCCTTGTTATATCCCTGCTAGTGGTGTTGTATTCTCATGCTGGTCTTCACTAAGCTTCTAGCAATTCACTACATTTTTAGCTGGCTTCTTCTCACCAGCTTGTGTGGGTGGGTCCTGGAGTCTATCCTAGGCGAGCAGATGTTGCATTCCCTCTTACACTGGAGCATCTTGTCTATCCTTATACTTCAGGCTCGTTGCTTGCCCTATAACCTCAGCTCTCTCTGGTGGGTTCTAGGAAAGCTAAGATTTTTATAGCTCCTACAGCTTTTCTTTGTTTCAAAGTTAAAAGTAGCACTCTTTCCAGTTTTCTACTTCTCTGGGAATGTTTTTACTTATGGACTTTTAAAGACCTGAAGATTTGAGTTTTGTTGTTTCATTTGGATGTCGTTAAAGAGTCATTCTCAAATGAGCTAGCACTGAGAGCATGACTTATGTCCTTGCAGAAACGTGGGGAATGTGGCAGCCATGGAGTCAGTGTAGCGCCACATGTGGAGATGGTGTTCGAGAGCGTCGGCGCGTGTGTCTCACTTCCTTCCCCTCCTCCAGACCAGGCTGCCCTGGAAAGTCCTCGGAGATCTCCCCATGCTCTCTGGAGGAGTGTGCTGGTAGGTATTTTAGCTCCTTTTGGGTGTCTTCCCTAATCAGAGGGAATATGGAAGCCAGGCCTTCTTGAGAAATACCTGTCTGCATTTGAAAGTATATTAGTAGTATATGCATTACTGTTTTTTAACTGTGTGTTCTGTGTGTGTGTGTGCACACACAAACATGCCAGTACGGGGGCTTAAAATCAGGACTTTGGTCCTATCCCTGAGCTTTTTTTTTTGTACAAGGCTAATCCTCCACATCCAGCTTTTTTCTGGTTAATTGGAGGTAAGAGTCTCATGGACTTTCCTGCACAGACTGACTTCGAACCATGATCCTCAGATCTCAGCCTCCTGAGTAGCCAGAATTAAAGGTATGAGCCATTGGCACCCAGCACTTCTAATTACTTTTGATTGTAAAAACCCTGTGTTTGTTAGTGTGTCTAATACAGAAAAGCTGGAGAATGAATTCTCTGATGAGATTTAATACTGTGGAAGAGAGGGAAATAACAACAATATATGTCTAAATTAAAGGGCCAAACATAGTAACTAATTTTGTAAAATACAAAATTGTAGTAGGAGTATAAATTGCTCATTTATTCCTTAGATTTTTTTTTGAGACAGCAGAATTTAAGATCCTCCTGCCTCAGCCTCCCAAGTAATAGGATTACAGAACTGCGCCACCACATTGGCATCTTGTTACTTCTCCCTCTGCTTCTCTACTATTCCTGTTCTTCCCTCTCCCCACCAAAAAATGCTGTAAAAAGTATTTTCCTTTACTTATTTCCCCCATCATCCTAGAGAAGTTCAAGGGGACCACATAGACAATTGTCATAATGGAGCAAGACACTGATTTTCCCCATAAGTGGCCTAGGTTTATTCATTACCACCCCTATCTGGGAGAAGGTAGGGTGTTTCTTTTTTCTATCACCAGGGGACTGGCCTTTCCTGCATTTTTTAGTATCTTCAAGTCACACATCAGTCAGTGTTCCATGTGCTTAATGTGACAAGTCTGTAGATGTGGTATTCACATCATGGCTTGTGGAACCAAATCCTCTTCCATGCCAATTACAATGATGAACGACCCTTCTCTCCCCACCACCATTCCACCTCACAGATGCAACTCCTGGTTTGTTAGCTGACTTTTATAGTGATCCCGGCCCTTAAATAATTCCTGTCAAGACTTCTTCCTGCCCAATTCTTGATCAGAATGCCATACTTAGTTTCTTGTCATCTCAGACCAACTTTTAGCTAAAACCACAGGCTTCTGTCAACACACTCAGCCAAGGTCTTGACAGTCACAGGTAAAACACTTGCCTCACATGTACAAAACTCTGAATTTGATCCACAGTACTTTCTAAAATAAATCAATCAACCAATAAATCAAGTAATCAATGTCTATGTTTCCACTTCATCTTTCCAAATCATTCCATAGGCCTTGCTCCTTTGCTTCAACATCTTAAGAACTTTGTTTTCCCTTCTTTTTTTCTTATTTCAGCCCCAGGCCCAGGTTCATCTCTTTCCCTCAGTCAGCTGCATCTTTGAATAATTATTTCTTCATTTTTATCTCATACTGTTTGTTTGGGTTCTTTTGCTGTTTAATACTTTTAATTACATGGTTGTAATTATACAATTTCTTCTACTCAGTATTTTATAGTACACAAGATTTTCAAAGGTGACAACCTATACCAAACTATATATATATATATATATATATATATATATATATGTAAGGTTCTCAAGGCATTATGAAGCTTTTATCTTAAAAATACTTTCAGGAAAACTAGCCAACCAATTCTCTCAACTTTTAAAAATAATACCCAAAATATTCATTTTAATAAAAATCACAATAATGATTGAACAAATACTGATTAACCAATTACATTTTAACACCTTTAATAATCTGTACATGAGTTAATGTTAGATAAAAGCCTGTAAATTATTAATGTAAAACTGTAGTACTCTATTCCAATGAATGTCTGCTGGTAGTTCTACTGGGAACCAAGGAGGTAATTTTCTACAAAGTATAGGCAAACTATCCAGTCTTTTAACTCCACCTATAATATTTCCACTTAGTGATATGGGGTATATTTGGATCTAGAAGAACTGGAAGAGCAGCAGGTAGCCTCACTGGGACATTTCACCGGAAAGAATGAAAGAAATGGAAGGCATTTTAAGGTTGTTTTCAATGAGCATTACTTTCCCAAGTGCAATCATAAGTTGCAGAAAATATATGACGGAAACAGTTGAGATAATTCTAGAATGTTCCTGAAGCAAGCACACTGGCCTCATCCTTTTACTGGTATCTAAGGCTGTCTTTTCTGTCTACTGATTTCTTTGTAAGTCCTCTTCTTTTTCCCCATTTCCTTCCTTGTGTGTAACTTCCTTCAACGACACCTCATTTTGTCAGTTCTGGGATGGCATATATTCAAATGAATGTGAAATCAGTTGCCACTGACTTCTGCTGTTTTTTTTAAACAAAGAATCCCAGCCATTTATTGACTACCTGATGTATGCCAATATTTCAATACATTATTTCACTGGAACCTCAAGCTGATTTTTCTAAGTAGGCATTATGGTGCTGGGTTCAGATCTTGAAAACTTACTGCCTATGAGACATTTTTGTAAGTGCCCACCTATATGAAGCAGATATCTAGATGGCCCTTTGTGTCTGTGGATTCCACACCCAAGGAGTCAACCAATCATAGGTGAAAATCATCAGAAAAACATTGCATCCATGTTGAACATGAACAGACATTTTTCTCATCTTTACTCTGTGAATACAGTATAACAACTAGTTACGTAACATTTACATGTACTACGTGTTATAAGTAACCTAGAAGTCATCTAAAGTATTCCAATGTATGTGTGTAGATTCTTTGCAAGTACTAATCCATTTTAGAGAAAGGACTTGAGTATCTCTACAGTGTTCTAGAACCAAGGAACGACTGTGTACTATTATTTACACATCACAGACACAGAGGATTCTAGGGCCTGGAAAAGACAGCAATAAAAATCTGATGGGCTAGAGCTGACTCTATCATTCTGCCTGTCTTGAATATTTTGCAATTTTATATGGACAATTCTGGCTTTTTAAGTGGGCATTATAAACTGGAATTAGTAATCATTTTTGAGAAAATATGATCATATTTCTTATTCTAGCATCTTATTTCTTTAACACTGTGTCAGACCTATAAATACAACCATTATTAATTAAGAAGAAAGGGAAATACTAAAGCTAATCTACGCAAGGCCTCAGATCAATGTTTACTTGGATAAACATCCCGTATTTCAAGTCTTCCCTTTCTGGTGATCTCTTTATGGGCTACGTAGCATTAGAGGATTTTCTTCACATCAGGATAACCAGGAAGGTCTGGATGAGGCAGGGATGGGCCAGGCAGCAGCTTTGGAGGTTTTTTTCCATCAATGGTTTTGAAGGTTGCCAATCACTATCAAAAGATAACTGATCTAAGAGCCATGATAGCAATGCTGCTACCTAATATCACCAGAAGCTCCTGCAGATGAAAGAAGCAATAAATCAGGCAACACGTCTTTCACCACTAAGCTGTTTTTACTGGGTTGGTAGTTCACAGTTTTGTTTGGCTTTCAAAGAGTAGTTTTATGCCAAGGTCTGAGAGTAGCTCTGGACTAATTTGGTCTTTCTTGTTCCACAAGAAGGTAGGAGGATACAATTGCTATAGTACCCCCAGTCCATCTGGTGAAATGCTGATCATTGTATTTTTATCTTTTGGAGGGATGGAGTTTGAAGGAGGGCCTTACTTCATTGGAACTCTACCACAAGAATAATGCCTCCAGCCCTGATTTTTGCTTGCTTTTTTGGAATATCATGGACTTTTCTGTCTTATCTGGCTTTGAAAGTTGATCCTATGGATCTCAGCCTCCAGAGTAGCTATGATAATAGGCATGAGCCACAGAACTTGTCATGCTATTATCTTCTTAACAATGAGTGCATCAATTAATTGAACTAATGTTTATTGAGTACCAACTTTGTAAACTACTGTAACTAGTATGGGAAATATATTTAATATGTTGATAAGATATATCCTCTTCTTAAAGAGGTTCATGATACCTGAAAGGCACATAAATAGGTATAATGAAGCCAGGTATCAGTGGCTCATGCCTGTAATCCTAGCTACTAAGGAGGATGAAATCTGAGGATCATGATTCGAAGCCAGCCCAAGCAGGAAACTCTGTGAGCTTCTTATCTCCAATAAATATTCACAAAAGCCAGAAGTGGCACCGTGGCTCAAGTGGTAGAGTGCTGGCCTTGAACACAAAGAGGGTCAAGGACAGAGCCCAGGCCCTGAGTTCAAGCCCCAAGACTGGCAAAAAAATAGGCATAATGCATGTACATCATAACACCTTTAATGATAAAAGTGTCTACAGTTTGTTATGGAATCATGTAGGGTGATAATCCATGCCTGGAACAACTCAGTACTTGGAGCAGGTGATATCTGCAGTGTGAGAACTGAGAAAGTTCCACCCAAGTGAATGAGTTCAGCAAGGGAGATTTAGGGAACAATGACTGAGGGCCTGGAGGAAGATGGCAGAGTACGGGACCTGGAAAAAACTGAGAATAGTTCCCGCAGTGGGATGATGAAGTGTGCCAAGGGAAGGTGGGAAAACAGGCTGGACAAGTACTCACAGGCCTGATCCTGAAGGCCTTAAAGCTTTAGACCTGAGTTTTAGAGCAATTTTTGGCTGTAGCATGGAAAAACAAATCAAAAGGACAGGTATGGCAGAGAGATTCCTGTTAATAAGTTTTTCAGTAACCCATGTGAAAATAGAAGTGCCAGCAGTAGGGTCAGGAGGGGAGGATGCGATGAGAGGGATATGCAAAGACCTTTAAATGAGTGATACAGAGATAGGAATGAAGGACAAAAGTAAGTAGTCTAGTGTTAACCAGTGTGTGAACAGCAGAGCCATTCCCTTGAAATTAGGTACATCAGAGGAAGTACAGATTTGGAGAAAGTTAAGAAGTCTTGGGCATGTTTAGAGGAAGGTAGCAGTACATGATATAGACTGATATCCCTTCTCCAAAGTTCATGCTCTTCTCTCTAAATCATGTGATCAAGTGCTATCATTGAAACAGGTGAGAGAATTGCAGAGGGACCAAATAGTAGCCAGTGCTGCAGGACAGAACTTCTTTACAACTGGTTGTTAGGATGATCTTGGCAGGAGCTGGCACTTTGGAATCCTGGGAGCAGGTTACCAGACACAGAGGTGATCACGTGGGAGCAGCATGTCAGTAAATGTGCACTCCTCCTCCCGTAGCTGTGGCTGGGAAGACAAGGAGAGAGATCTGCCTGTGGTAAGAGGTGAGACAGCAGAACAATCTTGTAGTTGTTGTTTTTCATTGTAGTCTTATTACTTTTAAAGTAGTTGCACAAAGGGATTACCATTCAACAAAATAGTTTATAAGTACAATGCACCTTGACCAAGAAAAGCTTGGTTGTGTTTCTGTACTGACGAAAAGGAGCTACAGAGAGGAGACTCTGAGGATGACTGGTACAGAAGGATGATCCTCTAGGAGAAAGGTGGTCTAGAGGGCATTTGTTGGTGGTCTTGCCTTTTCTAGAATACTGTCCCCGTGATTGTGGGGTGCATCTGCTGCTAAGTTTATGGGGGCAGGGAGGATGGCAGAAGAAGCTGAGGAGTACGTGTCTGATGACTTCAGTTTTTGGTGACCTACCAGAGTTCTGGGGAAAAGCAAGTTGGGTAGGGGGTCTTGAGAACATGCTGAAATTGGAAGCAAGCATTTTAGGGGATGGAAGGCAGACTTGCTTAGGGATCTATAGAAGGCTTTGATGGCACTAGTATCGAGGCTGGATACTATGAATGTGCACAGGCATAGGCTTCTATAGTCATTGTATTTGTGTGTGTGTGTGTATGTATGTATGTATGTATGTATATATGTATGTGTATGCTTATGGCTTATTTGCTTGGTTTGTGTGCTCACAGCAGGCACTTTACCACTTGAACCACACTTATAGTTCAGCATTTTGCTGGTTAATTAGAGATGGACTCCCCAGGACTTTTCTACCCAGGCTACATTCAAACTATGATCCTCCAAGTCTCAACCTCCTGAGTAACTAGGATTATAGTCACAAGCCACTGGTACCTGGCTAAGAACTTGTTTTTTGGAAGCATGGTTTCACTATGCAATCCAGGCTGATCTCAAATTCACAGTCTTCCTGCTTCAGCTTCCAGAGCAGTGAGATTATAGGTTTTGCACCATCATCGCTGACAAATTTTTTTCTTTCCTTCTCTTTTTCTTTCTTTTCTTTTATGATTGTTTTTCTTTTCTTTGTCTCTATTTCTTGTCCTGGAGCTTGAACTCAGGGCCTAGGAGCTGTCCCTGGGCTTTTGTGCTCAAAGCTAGCATTTTAGCATTTGAACCAAAGCTCCACTACTGGCTTTTTGGTGTTTAATTGGCGACAAGAATATCAGGAACTCTCCTTCCCTGGCTGGCTTTGAACCACGATCCTCAGATCTTGGCCTCCTGAGTAGCTAGGATTATAGATGTGAGTCACAACACTTGGCTTTTGTTTTGCTTTGTTTTCCTGCTAGTGTTTAGGGATTGGATGTAACAGCTAAGAATTCATACATTTGACTTTGCTTAGGAAGGACTTTTGCAGCAGAGCAAAAGAGGAGGTACATAGCTCAATATTAAAAGTTTTGAGAGTTGAAGTATTGAAAGAAAATGGGTTCAGTGATAGATCACATATCAGAAGTGAGGCCAAGAGGCAGCTGTCAGAGTGGGAGTAAAGAGAATGTTGGAGCATCGTAAGTCTCAGCAAAATAATACAACATAAAAACCACTAGTGAGTGAAAGGGGCAGACACAGCCAGAGAATAGCCTGTAAAGGTTCATATTCTTGAATATGAGATCTGGGGGTCCAGTTCAGTGGTGGGCTATGTAGCATGCACAAAGCCCCTGATTTGATCTTCAGAACTACCAAAAACGTATTTAAGAAGAGAGGTGCAATGGTAGACAATGAGAAAGACACACACACACACACACACACACAGAGGGGTAGGGCACATACACTGAAGCTGCTGAGATGGTCCTTGCTCTGGGATGCAATGGAAGGATGGAGCCTTCCATTGTGACAGATGGCTGTGAGGGAGTTAGGAGATGATGGTATTTTGGGAAAGGGAGGTGAAGGGTATCTAGGTGGCTGGCACAGGTATCAAAGGAACAAAAGATTCATGTAACAGTGAAGGAATACTGGCTGAACATTGTAGTCAGGAATGAGATGAAGAACATACTGTGTTGCTAACCCTGTTTCCTTATAGAGAAGTACATGCAACAGCTCCTACCTCAGGAGCTTGGAAGAAGCTGTTTAATTGGATAGGAAGGCCTCATGTTCGCCAAAAAGGCGAAGGATAGGCTTTGTGGGAAGGACAGGGATAATGAGGACTCTCAGCAAATGTCCTCTGAGAATAGAGTACAGTGGAAAGGCCCAAGAGGGGCAGGCAGGGAGTGAGTAGAGGAGATGAGGCCAAGAGCCAATGGGCATAGGACTATGGGAAAGAAGACAGGTGTTTAGAAGGGCTTGAATGATGCAGGGACCAAGGGAGAAAAAGGTGAGGTCAGATGGCAATAGTTGGTCTCAGTTTTCCAGAAGTTTCCAAAGCAGTATAAGTAGAGGCTGGAGGGGTGACATCAGTGTCTTGATGAAGTTTTAAGGACTGTGGGACAAATCAATTTGAGAGAGTGAGGAAGATGAAGAAGACCAATGCTGAGGGTAAGAAGGGAGTGGACAGCCGAAAACCAGGAGAGAAAGGAGAGGCTTTGCTAGTCAGATGACAGTTTGATAAAACAGTCTTCTTTCCTCAATGTTTCTTGTTTAGGTAGGCACAAGCTACCTAAATCATTTTGTGCTTTGAGTTTTCTACTGGGTAGGAATTGCCTCTGTGTGTCTCACAGGTACATTTACTACAGGAATCCATGATGTATCCATTATCGAGGCGAAAAGCCTTGATGTTTTCTACCCCTTGCTTCAATGCAGAAAACAGGGAAGAAGTCTCAGCAGGAACTGGTAAGCACAGGGGTCTTTCTGTAGCTTTTCTGGCCACCTACCTCCCTTCTCTGGTCCCTGATTTTCCTCTTTCCTGGTGATTTTGTCATTGGAGATCCATTTGCCAGAGCCGAACTCCCAGCCCCTGTTTCTTTCCTTCTTTCTTTAACTGCTTTGATAATCAGAACAAGCCATGCAGAATCTTGGCACTAGTGGCTCATGCCTGTGATCCTAGCTATTCAGAAGATGAGATTTGAGGATTGTGGCTCAAAGCCAGCCCAGGCAGGAAAGTCTACGAGACTCTTATGTCCAATTTCTGGTGAGAAAACAAGAGGCAGTACTGTGGCTTAAAGTGGTAGAGCACTAGTCTTGAGCCAGAAAACTCAGGGATAGTGTCCAGGCCCTGAGTTCAAGTCCCATGACTGATGAATGAATGAATGAATGAATAAATACCATGTAGAGAAATTAACACAAGAGAATAACTTTCTTTTCCATCTCTATGTAGCTCTCCGGCCATCCAATCCATCTTCTCTTCCGCCCAAGGATCCAGTGAAGTCCAACAACATAGTGACTGTGACTGGGATTTCTCTGTGTTTGTTCATCATCATTGCCACAGTGCTCATCACACTTTGGAGGAGGTTCGGCCGGCCCCCCAAATGCAGCACCCCTGCTCGACACAACTCTATCCATTCCCCTGGCTTCCGGAAGAACTCGGATGAAGAGAACATCTGCGAGCTGAGTGAGCAGCGGGGGAGCTTCTCAGATGGGGGCGATGGGCCTGGGGGTAGCCCAGGAGACCTGGGCATCCCTCTGACCTACAGGCGCAGTGGACAGGGGTCTCCTGAGGATGATGCTTCTGGCAGCGAGAGCTTTCAGTCCAATGCCCAGAAGATCATCCCCCCTCTCTTTAGCTATCGCCTTGCCCAGCAGCAGTTGAAGGAGATGAAGAAGAAAGGTCTGACAGAAACCACCAAAGTATATCACGTGTCTCAGAGTCCCCTCACAGACACTGCCATTGATGCTGCCACCAGCCCCCCGCTAGACTTAGAAAGCCCAGAAGAAGCAGCCAACAAGTTCAGGATCAAATCTCCATTTCTGGATCAGCCTGGGGTGAGTGCTGGGGAAAGACCTCCCTCCAGGCTGGATTTCAGTGTGTCCCCGGCCAGCTGTGCCATTAGCCCCAGCCAGACCTTGATCCGCAAGTCCCAGATGAGGCACACTGGTGGCAGAGGGGGCTCCTCGGAAAGGAGCCACCCTAGGAATTCCCACTTCCGGAGGACAGCTAGTTTTCATGAAACCAAGCAGGCACGACCATTCCGGGAGAGGAGTATGTCCACTTTGACTCCACGACAGGTCCCTGGCTACAACTCCAGGACAAGAACCTGGGACCAGGCAGACGACAGGGGTAGGTCTTCAGGTCGAGGCACCCATCTGCTTTCTGAGAAAGGGGAGCATTTCCAAGGGGCAGGTGGGACCAGTGGTCTCCTAAACCCAATCTCTAAATCCTACACTGTGGGGCAGCCCATGAGGAAACCAGATTCTGGGGATCGCCAGGCAGGATTAGTGACAGGAATTGAGAGAACAGATCCTCACAGAGCTCGAAGGGGACCATCCCCCAGTCACAGGAGTGTTTCAAGGAAGCAGTCATCCCCATCTTCCCCGCAAGACATCTACCAGAGGGTCAGTCCACTGAGCCCTTCTCAATTCAGGAAAGACAAATGTCAAAGTTTCCCAGCCCAACCAGAGTTTGCCTTCTATGACAATACATCATTTGGCCTCACAGAGGCTGAGCAGAGGATGCTGGACCTCCCAGGGTATTTTGGCTCGAATGAAGAGGATGAAACCACGAGCACACTTAGTGTGGAGAAGCTTGTCATCTAGCTCAAGAATCTTCCTGGGTCTTTCCACACCTTTACCCACATGAAGACATTGACTACTCCCATTGTCCTATGACCAGTTTCATAGAACTGCTCAGTATGTTAGGGAGGAAGTACCATGCACATACTTTGATTCATTAGGAAGAATTTATTTATCCTGAGCATCTCCTTTTGTTATCTTGGCTTAATACTATTTGCTACAATAAAATCTAAGCAAAAGCAGATAAGGCTTGGCCTGTCTTGTGGCTGGGAAAGATGATAAGACATAACCTGTGAGGGTGATGCATGTTGAACACCACACTGGCAGTCTCTAACTTGAAGTAGAAATATAGAAACCCCAAATAATAAATAATCAGGACTGGAGTAAAGATAACTTGGTAGCACAGTACTGTATTGTAATTTTTAAGTCACACTTACATAAACATTTGATGCCTATCCAGACAAAATAGTTGGCCTGTCTAGTTAATGATGAGCAGTAGTAGTCCACCAAACTACCTGGAAACAGTAATCTCATAAGACATTCCAGAAGAAGTTTGGCCAGAGTTGGGTGATATCTTACGTCTTTTTTTAGTGCAATGAAATGAATCCACATGCCTAGACTTGGCAAAATTGTATGAGTTAATTCTGCAGTAGAGATATAACAAAAATCTGATTGCTTAGATGTTATGCCAAATGAAGACCTGGCCATCATTGTTCTAAGAAAGTAGTAAATGTTTTAGAAAGCCAAGTGTTATCTCCTGAAAGCACCTGCTGAAAAATGGATATAGGTGCTCTTTGGACCACTACCCAGCATCAGATCTTCATTGTGTTCCTGGACCAAACTGGCTGAAGTTGGAAAGTGGTGCATGTATATTTTCAAGTGTAACCATAGTATGTTAATAAGAAAATGTGTGACTTAATTTCAGGTACTTAAGGGACAAGTAGAATAGTTCATGGGGGTCTTTTTAGAGGGAGGTCCTGGAGCTTGAACTCAGGTCTTGGGCACTGTTCCTGATCTTTTTAGCTCAAGGCTAGTGCTCTGCCACTTGAGCAACAGTGCCACTTGCAGCATTTTGGTAGTTAATTGGAGATAAGAATCTCACAGACTTTTCTTGTCTAGACTGGCTTCCAACCACAATCTTCAGATATCCTGAATAGCTAGGATTAGAAGCACCAGCACCTTGTAGTTTAAGTGTTTTTACCTGGAAGAAATTGTTAAAGACAGACAGAAAAGAAAGAATTTTCAGAAATTTAGGATCACTTTCGTTTGATATTTTGTGTGTGTATGTGTGTGTGTCTTCATGTGTGTGCACACCTGTGTGTGCTTGTACCAGTACAATGGTTTGAAATCAAGGCCTTTAGGTTTTTTGCTTAAGGTTGGTTATCTACCACTTGAGCAACAGCTCCACTTCAGGCTTTTTGCTTGATGACTGGAGATTAGAGTCTCATGAATTTTTCTGCCCAGGCTGGCTTTGAACAGCCATCCTGGGATATCAGCCTCTTGAGTAATTAGGAGTATAGTTGTTTGGTTTTTCAATCTTTATCACACTTTACAGACAAAGAATTTGGATTGGGTGGACTTACATTGAAATACCATATTTTCTGCACTCTACCTTCACAGTCTTTGCAAATCTTTGCCAGTAGCAGAAACTTCAGAAGAAAAGCAACACTTCTACAAGCTCTTCCCAAAGGAAAGAAGCTTTCTGCTGATTGCTGGAACGTTAGAAGTAGTTTTGCAACCTGCTTTGCTGGGAAACAAAGGCTAAATAAAAGAACCTAAAGGGTGGAGCTCCTTCTTTGGAAGTTTGCCACAGGTACCACGTAGTACCATTGACCTGATGATGAATCAGGTTAAGATCCCTTGACCTGGTAATTAATGAGCACCCGCTTGAGTAGCTGCATTTTCCTTTATTTCCCATATGACCTCCCTAACCACCACACCCATCCTGCCTTTTAGTTTTCTTTTTAGAGTTTATCAGGATGTCAGCCTGCTAGTGAGGTTACAGATGGAAAAAAATATCACAAGTGTCAATATTGTAGTATCAAAAGATTTTTTTCATATTTGTTGCACTGCCACTTCATTTGTATCATTATTGTTGAGAAATTAAAATGAACTTCATTTTGGAAATACTTTAGTAATATGTAACTTCTCAGGAACAGGAGGGGTAGATTGTTCAGAGCTGTCTGACAGCTGGTATATACCAGAAAGCTTTGTTCTTCTTCCAAGTTCACAGGCCTGTATGCCAACCTTTGGACATAAAGAGTACTTGCTCACTTATTCCAGATAGTGAATTAATTTGCAGTGACACAGAGAGACCCAAACTGCTACATGAGAGGTGGAAGTGGGAAGGAAATACTGGAGCTGGTTATGGTGGCTCATGTCCATATTTGACCTATTCAAGAGGCAGAGATCTGGAGGCTACATTTCAAGACCAGTCTATCTCAACTAATAGAGTAGCACCAACCTGTTAGTGATGGGAGAATTAGAAATAGGAGGATCATCGTCCAGCCAGCAACAAAAGGAGACCCTATTCTAAAACAACAAAAGCAAAGATGACCAGAGGTGTAGCTAAAGTTGTAGGGTTGGCTGCATAGCAAGGGCAAATCTCTGGGATTCCAAGCCAGTCTAGGATATGTAATAACCTAAAGGCCAGCTGAGCTACATAGTAAGCCCTGTCTCAAAACCAAAAATCTCATGGATCCTACAGAGGAAGAAACAGAAGGCTCCAATGAGAGTTGAATAGCAATTTGTGAAAGAATAGAGAAAACTGAGTAAAAGGACATGTGCCTAGGAGTAACTAAAGAAGGGAGCCTTTGATTTTAAAAGACATCCTAAAAATTTATTAGTGAAATGGAAAAGGCTGAACATTGTTTGGAGGTTTCAGAACAAGTTCTATAGAGATCTGGAAAGCATTTCCAGGATGGGGAAATCACAAGATACAAGATATAAGAATCACGCTGGCAGTGAATTTCTCATCAGCAACACCAGAAGCAGAGAAGAGGAGGTTTGAAGCTCAGTGATTCTCAATTCCAGGTCTCTTAGAGAAATCTCAAAGGCCAATGCTAAGGACAAAGCCAGTGCTTTGTGTTTCTTCTTATTTCACTTAATTTTTTTTCAAAATTGTGTTCATAAGCTTTCCAAATAATTCGAAAAGTTGAAAGAATAGGAAAATAGCCAATAACATTCATCTGTCACCAAATTGAAACATGTTAGTATTTGTTATACTTTATTGATTTATTGAACTATGTGAAAGTATAATAGAAAATGGCTTAATGGGAACAATTTCATGTAGTTCAATTTAATGTGTGTGTGTGTGTGTGTGTGTGTGGTTGAACAATATAAAGATATATTTCAGGCATAGACCACCACTCTGGCTTTCTGTTTCTATGAGTATGACCAGTATAAGTATCTATATGAGTAGAATAATAGTGTTTACCTTTTGTTGCTGGCTTATTTCAGTTAGCATGATGTCCTGAAGGTTCATCCTCATTGTACTGTGTGTCAGAAATTTTTTCCCTTCCCTTTCCTTCCCTGTCATGCCCTTCCCTTCCCTGCCCTGCCCTTGAACTACTCCTCTAGCTCAAATTTTATTCTTACAATATAGAGTGCCTAGATGTATGATCATAGTACTGTGTTCAAAAATTAATTCAAGCCAGGCACCAGTGGCTCACACCTGTAATCCTAGCTACTCAGGAGGCTGAGATCTGAGGACCACAGTTTAAAGCCAGCCCAGGCAGAAAAGTTTGTGAGGCTCTTACTTCCAATAAACCACCAGAAACCCGGAAGTAGCACTGTGGTTGAAGTGGTAGAGTGCTAGCCTTGAGCTGAAGAGCAGAGGAACAGCACCCAGGCCCAGAGTTCAAGCCACAAGACTGATAAAACAAGAAAAAAATTCAAGGCTCTTGTCTCTGACTTATCTTTCCAACTTGCCAAATTTGGATAACTTGTTTCAGTCTGGTTTTAATTTTAGAATTTGCATGTGTTCCTTCTGTGTAAAATATCTAGAAGGATTACAAGGAAAATCTTTCTAAAAAGATATGTCTTCTATCCTTTTGACCTCTTTACAACATTCCTATCCCAGATATTTCTCATTTATTTTTCCATTATTTCTTTATGCAGAAGTAGTATGCATACAGATATGCATATACAAACTACTTTATAGGGCTTAGTTTTGTTTTTCTCTCTCTCTATATATATCCTTCCCCCTTTCTTATACAAAATACCTTGAACCACTTAATTTTAAATGGATAAAGCTTAAACTTACTACTTTTACAATCTATAAATGAGGCTTAAAATAACCAACTTCCTATAAACTTAAAAAAGTATTTATTCTAAATGTAAACAACTCATTTAGAATGCAATGGCAGTGAAGGGTCCATTGCTCCATCAGTGAGCATTTATCACTATTTTCACTTTGTCATTCCTATTCTTCCTCTCTGCTTGCCGTTCACATAGAGCTGCCTGGGAGAATTTACAAGCCTATATTCACATCATACTCTACTCATAAGCTAGTCTCACATTCATCTTATTGTTTTCTAGTTATTCATTGCATTTTCCTCCAGAGTGTATGAGATCTGAAAGCAGCAGACCTATATCCTATTCCTTTTTGTACCTCAAAAGCAGCTTGTTGTTGGGGCAGTTCATTGTTTTGGAATCTTGGCTTTGCCACCTCCTAGCTGAGGGCATTTGTGCTGCTTGCTTCCCCATAGTAGATCTGTTTTCTCATCTCTGAAGCAGAGAAATAATGTCCCCTTCCCAACCATCTTTTGAACTCTCCATGCTACTTGACTACCATTTTGCTAATTCATACAGTTTCCCTCCTAAGTGCTACACTAGAACAAATGGCTGATTTGAAAGCATTACAGAACTGCTTTTTGAAAGCTATCTATCTATCTATCTATCTATCTATCTATCTATCTATCTATCTATCTGTCTGTCTGTCTGTCTGTCTGTCTGTCTGTCTGTCTGTCTGTCTGTCTGTCTGTCTGTCTATCTATCATCTATCATCTATCTACCTTTTTATTTATCTTGGTAAAGATGAGCTAAACGTTTAAAAAATCCTACAGTAAGTTCAGACTAGATCTCAAGGGAGTAGACTAGATCTTAAGGGAATAGCTCAAATAACTTAAGATGCTTGAGGCCCTTGGTTCCATCTTCCACACTAAAATAAGTAAATAAATAAGCAAGTGGCAGGATTAAAAGGAGATTTTGCTGTTTTTACTTGCAAATAACTGAAAAATGCCTTGTTCCTGGCAAATGGAAGGTACTTATCCAGTATATCCAAAGGCATAAGAGAGGAAACTGATGGCTTGGTTGCCAACACCAAATCTTTTCAGTAAATCAGGGCCTGAAAAAAGGGAGAAGCTGTCCTTGGCTTTGTGATGCTTCATTATGCTCAGGGTAGGTGCTCTATAAATACTTGTTGGGTGATTGTTTACTCTGCAGTTTTTACCCTTCATCAGATTCAGCTTAAATGAGTTCCTAGGAGCAGCTCAACTTACTAATGCCTACTGTTGTTAGCTTCAAGATATGAATGACGTTACTTGGTTGCTAGATGATGGAATAGGAGAAAAGCCAATCCTGAATAAACAGCTCGGAGTTTATCAAGAGAAGTTGAGCAAGGGCTTACATAAAACAGCAAATAAAAAAAGACTGAACACCAATTAAGGTAAATCTCATTACTGTCTGAATACCTGCCCACAGACTCTGGCTTACAAATGAATTTGAGACAAAAACTTAGTAGTATCCTGTTTATGGTTACAATCGATTCAGTTCAATTTCCACAGTTCCTGTAACACTCTATCACCTTGCTTCTTTCATTCGTACAACCTTCTATATTCTTGAAGGCAGCCACTCCTGGCTTAGAGGAAGGAGAAACAAGGGAGAGATTTATGATGCCAAAGGTAGTCTAAAGTTAGGTTTTAATCTTGCAAATTGGTTTAAGCAAGATTTCAGAAGAGATAAGCATGTTTCCCTAGCTTCTTTTTTTCTACTATCACTTGTGAAAGAAGGAAAAAGGATTCATGATAAGGAGTTTTCTAGAAGATCTTACAAATATGCACTTTCCCTGGGAATTAAGAACAACTTAGAGTTGGGTGCTGTAGACCACACCTAGCCAAGCTAGGCAAAAAAAAAAAAAGTATATGAGATTCCATCTCCACAGGAAAAGCTGGGTGTGTTAGAGTATGTGTGTCATCCTCAGTTCTGCAAAAGTAATGCTCTTTTTTATGTGCATACTTGTATGGTACATCATGGGATCCACACAGTGATCAGAGGTGCTGATTCCTCCAAGAATACCCAACAGTCATTGACAAGGGGAGATTCCTGCATCTGTTCATCTCATCCTCATCTCCTGTCCACTGGTCCATGTGCATGACTTCCTAGAGTATTGGATACTTTTTGAAAAGGATAATAATTTCATAATCTTTAAATGATCATTCTAAAGAAAGGTCTATTTCAAGATAATAAAAAAATAACATTTATTGAGTGCCTCCTATGCACTGCCATTATCTGCAGTGCTTTTCTTTTTTCTTTTTTGCCCGTTGTGGACCTGAACTCTGGGCCTCAGGCGCTGTCTCTCAGCTCTTCAGCTCAAGGCAAGCGCTCTACTGCTTGAGCCACAGCGCCACTTCCGGCTTTTTCTGTTTATGTGGTGCTGAGGAATCGAACCCAGGGCCTCATGCATGCAAGGCAAGCACTCTACCACTGAGCCACCTTCCCAGCCCATATCTGCAGTGCTTTTAAGTGTTAAATTAATTCTCACATCCACTCTATATTATGCCTGTTTTCTAGATGAAGAAAGTAAGGTACAAAGAAGTCAAGTTACTTGCTTGTCCAAGGGTATAGTCAGTGAATGGCTGAACTTGGATTTGAACCCAGGAAGTCCCACTACAAATTTCCCACATTATACATAAACCATGTTGCAGCTATTTTCCTCTCATTTAATGGAGAAGGAGAGAGAAGGCAGTAAGTTAGACACTAGCCTGCATCCAAAATCCAATGAAGCATTTCTGGTAAAAAGACATTGATGTTATCTTTATTGGTATTTTTGACATTCAACATTTTATTGCTATTACATCCCATAAAACATATGTACAATTTCTTTGGAACCATCTGGAACTATAAAATATTTTTTAAGCTGATTAGTTGGAGACAGGCTTTAAGTATTGGGAGAACAAGGGGATAGCCATGGGAAATACAGCTTTCAGCAGAAGAAGAGCCATAGCTTTCCCAAGCAGCCAACATCTGTTTTTACTCTATCATTGCTGAGGCCAGATGATCTCATTCTCCTGGTTTGTTTTCCAATTGGAGCTTTAAGTTCAGACAAATGAGAGCAAAGCAATGTCTTCTGTAGATTAGACTTGAGCTGCTTGGAGCCATCCATGATTAAATGATAAGCAAGGTAATTCTGTTGCTAGTTTTGTTATGCCTTGTCAGCAACAGAGCATCCTCCTGTCCATTTTGCATCCCAGAACATCAAAAGATTTAATTTCAAACTGAAGAAGCAAATTTAAAAGCAAGATGTCCTCACCTAAGTCAAAAGCTTGGAGGTTCAGGTTTTTTGTTTTTGTTTTTTGTTTTTTTGGGGGGGGGCCCGGTCGTGGGGCCTCAACTCTGGGCCTGGGCGCTGTCCCTCAGCTCTTCAGCTCAAGGCGAGTGTTCTACCACTTGAGCCACAGCACCACTTCCGGCTTTTTTCTTTTTGCTTATGTGGTGCTGAGGAATCAAACCCAGAGGCTCATGCATGCAAGGCAAGCGCTCTACCACTGAGCCACCTTCCCAGCCCGAGGTTCAGGTTTTTTAAGGAAACAATTGCACAAAGGGAAATGTGCTCATTCTAGGTGACAAAGTACCAACAACTAAACAGGATTGAGGGGCAAACATATTTTGATTCTGGAGATTATAAAATGGCTAAAGCAAAGATGAAGAAAAAGCAACTGCCGACTGCAGCCCCAAACAAGACAGGGGTCACGGGAGACCACATTCCCACTTCACAGAACATTTCTCAGCAGAAACCATCCCCGGTTGCTAGCAAGTTGGCTAGAGGATTAAGAGTTGAACTGCAAAAAAACATTAACAATCGTTTTCAAATCTAGGATTCCACAGGAAAACTTGCTTCTAAAATGTAAGAGGAATCAAGAATTCTGCTATGAGTCCCCTGCTCACAGTTGTAAAAAGAACATTATGACCGGAATTTTTTTCTTGACCTCATTTAGGAAAAATCAGTTGATACCGAGGACATTCTAAAATAATGATTGTCAAAGTTACATAAATAAAAAGATGCTCATTAGAGAGTAGAGTCCTGTTCGCAATGCAATACGTAAAGTGGCCTACCACTACTGTGTACTCCAGTCATGTGGTTTTCCCTCAGATCTTTAAAATACATCATATATTTTCTTCCTCTGTTCTTTCACACTACTGTTTTCTCTCCTCTTTATTCTCTTCCACAATGGTTGTCACATTTTCTTTGTCTATGGGATAATCAAAACATTCAAAGCTAGTAAATAACACTTAAGGGATAATTTTTTGTATACAGGCCATCACGAAGACAAAGAGTATAATTGGGCTCATTAAAAAAATTTCACTCTAGGGCTGGGAAGGTGGCTCAGTGGTAGAGTGCTTGCCTTGCATGCATGAGGCTCCGAGTTTGATTCCTCAGCACCACATAAGCAAAAAGAAAAAAGCTGGAAGTGGCGCTGTGGCTCAAGTGGTAGAGCGCTAACTTTGAGCTGAAGAGCTGAGGGACAGTGCCCAGGCCCAGAGTTCAGGCCCCACGACCGGACCCCCCCCCCTAAAAAAAATTCACTCTAAGCAACCTTCACAAAAAGGCTTGTACTTAAATATTCATAGCACTTTATTCATTGTACCTCTGTGCTGGAAACAATCCAAATTCCATCAACAGAAAAATGAATAAACAAACTGTGCTGTTTTCGTATACTGTACTAGTGCTCAGCAATAACAAAATGGAACCATTAACATATGCAATAACTTAAACTTCTAAAGCATTCTATCCTACAAAAGAAGGCGGGTACAGAAACCATGACATGGTCTTATTTATGTAAAATGCAAGAGCAAGCCAACTCATTTATTGGGATGGACTAACTCCTGCCTCTAGGGATATGTGAGGCAGAGTGGGCTCTGGCTTGAAAGGGCCCTAGAGGACTCCCAGTTTTGATGGAAATGCTCTGTAGCTTGCTTAGGTAATAGTTACAGAAATGTATACATTATTCTAAGCCTATTATTTGTAAGATTCCACCATGTTATACAATGGTCAGGGCCAAAAGGTACAGAAGGTGATGGTGCAGCCCATCAAACTCATCTTCACATATTTACAAAATAGATCTCGAATTCAGGTGTGGCCCTTTGAGCAAGTGAACATGTGGATAGAGGGCTGTAGCATTGGTTTTGATGAATGTGTGAACCTTGTGTTAAATGATGGAGAAGAAACTCATTCTAAAACAAAGTCTAGAAAACAACTGGGTTGGATCTTGCTAAAAGGAGGTAACATTACTCTTCTACAAAGAGTCTCCAACTAGAAATGATTGGTGAAATGAGAAATTATTAAGATTCCTATACAGTTCTTTTTGTTGTTTTTTTTCTTGATTTTTGTTTTTGGTGTTTTTTGCTGGGAATCTAAGAAAACATCCATTCACATTGTTTGATGAACCCTGTTGTTGAGATGTATGCACAGTTGTGATGTGTTATTATCAGGTGACTATAAATACCATGCTATTGTTTTTGTTTTTTTAAAGCCTATTAAACTGTACACTGAAGATCTGTGCATTATATTAGGTATGAAATACATCACAATTAAACAATAGTATAATCTTATGTTTTTGTAATTTGGCTATTCAAAGGGAATTGGAGAATCATGTCCAATAAGCCATACTGTATTTTCTTTTTTCTTTCTTTCTTTCTTCCTCTTTCTTTCTTCCTTCCCTCCCTCCCTCCCTTCCTTCTTTACTTTTTTTTCTTTTTGTGTATATTGCCAATATTAGGGCTTGAGCTCCGGGCCTTGTGCTCTTGCTCTGTTTTTTCTACTCATGTCTGCTGTTCTACCACTTGAGCTGAGCCATTCCTTCAGTTCCAATTTTTTGCTGGTTTACTGGAGATAAGTATCATGGATTTGTCTGCCCAGGCAGGTTTTGAACCTGGATCCTCAGATCTCAGCTTCTTGAGTAGCCAGATTACAGACTTGAAGCAGTGGATTCCACTTGAGCCATACTATTTTCTTCCTAGATGCTTCTTCTGGATCATGTACAAAGCATATGTATGTTTAGTAATGTAAGAGGCTCCAACCCATGCCTCCTTTTAGATCTAAAGACTGTTATTTTTATACATGGTTTTAGGATACCACCTATCTAATTTCCAATCCTATATATCATCTCTGTTATAAGTGGCTGAAAAGTATAGTGAGGCACATCAGTAATAGCAAGAAGTTATATAGCCTGACAATGAAAGAGAAAAGAAACATTAAAATGATGACCTAAGAATTCAAACAAGTGTAGGCTTGGCATAATGGAGATAAAAATTAGCTGCTACCATATGTTTTCCCTAGACATAAGGTTTTGTTAGTTCTTCTGGAAGCAAACCATCTAAAAAGGGCTCCCAGAGAATTTTCTGGATGCTTTCCAGTCTACAGAGATTTTTTTTTTTTTGCAGGAACTTTCTAATAAGCTTGAAAAGCAAAACAACTTCTAACTTTAAAAAACTATACCAAACAGAGCAAAGTATTAAAACCTATTATTGAAGGAGAATATTGAACAGAGCTTTAAATAGAGAAAAACAGATGGAGTAGTAAATACAGAATGCATAGTGATATAAAAAAAACAAACAAAAAACCAGGCTGAATTTGAGGAGAATAATGAAAAGGGGGTGTAATTTGAGGCTGTGTATATTTGAGTTGATTCTTACTTGAATTAGATATCACTGTTACTGCAGGGATATAGAGTCCATAGAAGAATAAGGGAAGAATAAGAAGGTGGTGGAAAGAGATGTACTGGAATGTCTGTTGTGGTCAGGAGGAATGAGTGTGCAGTGTGTGGGAGTGTATCCAGGGAAATGATCCCTGCTAAATGATTTGTTTTGTTTCTGCCAAGTTTTCTGGGGATACTCCTCCTAGTTATGAGGATTAGTGGAGTGGCAAGTTTTGACAATACTACAAAATTTTGGGGGGGAAGGAGGAGAGAGGGATAGTTTGGAGGCTTTTTTTTTAGCTTTGGGGATTAAACTCAGCCCCTAGGTGCTATCCTTAAGCTTTTTTTAGTTTTTATTTTTATTTTTCCTGAGGGCTAAAGCTCTACTATTTTGAGCCACAGTTCTACTTCCAGCTTTTTTTGGGTAGTTAATTAGAGGTAAAAATCTCATGACCTTTCCTGCCTGAACTTGTTTTAGACCACGATCCCCAGATCTCAGCTTCCTGAACAGCTAGGATTACAGGCATGAGCCAGTCAGTCACCTGACCTGCAAGTTTGTTTGCTTTTTATAGTCTTTCCCCCAATAAATCTGGTGCTTGAACTCTGGGCCTGGGTGCTATCCCTGTTCTTTTTGTTGTACACACGATGTACAGAGCGGTTACACTTACATAACTCAGGTAAAGAGTACATTTCTTTTTGGACATTGTTACCCCGTCTCTTAATCTCCCCCAGTTTTTCCTTCCCATTTCCACTCACAGTTGTACAGTTAATTTTCAACATAGTGTCTAGTTAATGCCATTGCTGTGAAGTAAGGAGACTGGGTCTGAGCTTCCCCTAGATAATTGGCCTTTCATTTCCCCTGGTAGTTTCTCTAGATGATTTGCTTTTCTATTAAGTTTAAGTGTCCTCATCTGGTTTGTTTTGATCATATATAACACTTTCGTTAGGTTTAATTCTACCAATCTTGTGTGGTCTTGGCCTATATAAGTTTCTGCTAGCTATACTGAGGCTGTTGATCTTTGAGACAAGAGTCCACCAGTAGTACTCTGGCTCTCCAATAAAGACTCATAATGAGGCTATTTAAGTGGTGGCTTTTCTGTTTCTCATGACTGAATTTCCTTACAATAACTGTATTTCTCTATCCCCCAAACCCCTATCCATATAAACTCTCTTGCTCAAGGACAAATGCTGTCTCTGCCCAAGAGGGTGAGCCTGTCAGCTTGCTGACAACAAACTTTTTCTGTATGTAACTTGGTGTCCACTTGGTCTTCTGGGATGAGATTTTCAGCACCTGGCTAATAGACATTTTTTATGCTAATAAACTTTTCCCCATTAAAAAATATCTGTAACTAGTTGTACAAAGGAGTTGCCATTTAACAAAGCAGTTTATGAATGCAATGCATCTTGATCTATGTCACCCCTTTCAACATTCTCACCTATTCCTCCCCTACCTACCCCTTCCATCACTCTTCTTGATTTTGTAGGATATACATTGGACTCTTTTTGTTGTTGTTGTTGGGCATGGGGCTTGAACTCCAGGCTTGGGCGCTATCCCTGCGCTCTTCAGCTCAAGGCTAGTGCTCTACCACTTGAGCTACAGCACCACTTTTGGTTTTCTGGTGGTTTATTAGAGATAAGAGTCTGACGGACTTTCCTGCCGGGCTGGCTTTGAACCAGGTTCCTCAGAGCTCAGCCTCCTGAGTAGCTAGGATTACAGGCGTGAGCCACCAGCGCCCGGCTTTACATTGGACTCTTGACTTCATCTTCCCCACTTTTTCTTCTTCATTTGTACACCCGTTGACCTCACCAAACCTCTTTTGAATACTGGCTTCTTGGCTTCCTGGCATTTTAATTTGCTCAAATTTGATGTTGTCTTTCTAAGAAATTACACTATTTGAGTTCTCCCTTGACTCTACCATATTTTAGTTAATACATTTGTATACACTTGTGTACCACTCAACATATTTACTTATAATTTTACAAGGTACTTATAAATTTATTGCTTCTGCATATGAGGGAAACATGTATCCTTTGTCACTCTGGTCTTAGTTTACATCACGACATATTTTTTTCCAACTTTTACATGAAGAAATGTTCAACATCTCTGTTCAGAAAAGAAATGCAAATCAAAACAACATTGAGATTCTACCTCACCCCAGTTGGAATGGCCATTATTAAGAAAACTAATAATAACAGATGCTGGTGGGGATATGGCCTAAAGAGAACACTACTACACAGTTGGTGGGAATGTAAACTTGTTCAAGTACTCTGGAAAGCAGTATAGAGGTTTCTGAAAAGACTAAACATAGACCTTCCCTATAACCCAACAATCCTACTCCTGGGCAAATGACCATAAATCAGCCTTTCCTAAAGCCACCAACATAATCATGTTCATTGTAGCATTGTTTACAATAGCTAGGATATAGAATCAACCCAGATGTCCCTCAGTGGATGAATGGATTAAGAAAATGTGGCATATATACACAACAGAATTCTATACTTTCATGAGAAAGAATGACATTGCCCCATTCATAAGGAAATGGAAGGACTTGGAAAAAATTTTATTAAGGAAAGTAAGCCAGACCCAAAGAAACATAGGCTGCATGGTTTTCTTCATTTGTAATAATTAGAATGTGTCTATAAATCTCCAAGTAAATCCAGTGGATAATAAAAGACAAATAATTACACTTGGACATGATTAAGCAGTACTCAAAACATTCACACACTGAGAACAAAGGAGAATATTCTTAGGAGATGATCATTATAGCTATGTAAATAAAATAAGGGAGGAGGTAACACTGTTTAAAACTTACTTATGTAACTGTAACCCTTCTATACATCATCTTTACAATAAAATTTAAATAAAAAGTAATCATGCTTATTGAAATGAACTCCAAGAAATGTAAAACAAGAGATTTTTTCATTGTACTGTTTGTAGTTATTTTCTTTTTTATCTTTCATTATTCCCTTTTGTCACTGTTCTTGATTTCTGTATCCTTTATCTTGTATACAAGTTTATCTGGTTTGGGAAGGGGAAAGGAAGCATAGAAATGGTGGGACGAAGGGTGAACCAATTCAGCAGTGATACTTGAGAGACATTATGTTAGACATGAACTATACAACTTGGGGGAGAGGGAAGGGAGAGGGTAATGGAGGAAATGAAGGAGGAGATGACACTGTTCAAAAAGAAATGTACTTATTACATGACATGTAACTGTAACCCTCTATGCATCACCTTTAGAATAAAATTTAAATTAAAAAATAATTTTTTCAGGTCTTTCCATTTATTTACAAAAGGTACAATGACATTCTTTCTAATGGATGAGTAAGTCCAAGTGTGTGTGTGTGTGTGTGTGTGTGTGTGTGTGTGCATTTATTTATTTAATTTTTTCTGGTCCTAGGGCTTGAACTCAGGGTCTAGATAGATGCTGCTGTCCTTGAGCTTTTTGTTTTTTTCCCTCAAGGCTAGTGCTCTACTGCTTGAGCTACAGTCTACTTTTGGCTCTTTTTGGTAATTTATAGGAGATAGAGTCTTATGGATTTTCCTACCTGGGCTGGCTTCAAACCATGATCCTCAAATCTCAGCCTTCTGAGTAGCTAGGAGTATAGGCATGAGCCTCTAGCACCCAGACCATTGTGTATGTTTTAATGCTAAAAGAATACAATAATAACATTAGGGAAACCTTGAAACAAAAGTTTCTCTTACTCTCTCTCCTCTTTAACAAGTAAT
Source organism: Dipodomys ordii (assembly GCF_000151885.1). Taxonomy (NCBI): domain Eukaryota; kingdom Metazoa; phylum Chordata; class Mammalia; order Rodentia; family Heteromyidae; genus Dipodomys; species Dipodomys ordii. The sequence continues at coordinate 182,446 of NW_012267413.1, read as the reverse complement.
GCATATTTGTATTTTCTTCTAGTCTAAAATTTCCCCCTTTTAGAAATACTTTAGGCTGAGTTGTTTGCTTCTTGCATAACAACTTCCAGGCCTGGATCCCGGCCCGCCGACGGCCTTGAGCCTGCAGCCCCCAGCTCCAGCGCAGTTCCCACAGCCCCTGGACGAGGGAGCCGAGCTCGGGCGCTGCGCCCCCGTAGTACAGCTGCCAGGCATGCACTTGGACTGCCAGTACCAACACCAGGTACATGGCAGAGACAGCAGAAAACCCAAAGAGGAAGCGGTAGGCCTTGCCATGGCGGTAGAGTTGCTGTGCGGCGGGGAACATCTCCATGCTGCCATAAATGAGGGGAGCGATGGAGAAGAGGTGAGCAGAAATTGAGAAGAAAAGGCAGATAGTCCATAAATTCAATGCATATTTCATTATCAGTGAACCTTTGATTTTTTTTCAAAAAGGCATTCAGCTTTGCTACTCCTTGGTGATCTTGATTACACTACCTGGGGCCAAAGATTGGTGGAAAATTCTCCTAAGGGGTGAACAGATCTTAGTGTTCCTCTTCTCATCCTATTTCCCAGGACCTACACATGGACTAGCTCATCACGTGGCCCAACCAATTGGAAGGAAATGTCTGTTTGAGGCACAATACATTCCTCCAAGAGGACATTCAAACTTTAAAGAAGCACAATCAACTTAAGAGCAATCTGTACAGCTTGAAGTAAGAAAAGCTCTTATTCGGTGCCCACAATGTTAGGGAAGTAAAGGATGGATTCAAAAGGCAAGAAGAACATCAACTTCAACAGACCAACTTCAATGAAAGTTGAAGAGGAATACCAGGGTGACCTGAGGACATGAGAAGACATGAGGCGTCCTGGGGGACAGGGGTGAAGGGACTTAAGTAGGGTCACATTAAGTAAGGATCAAGTTGAAAGAGGTTGAAGGGTTCAACAAGCTTCTGGACATGATTTGCAAGTCTGTGGTTTGGGTCTGAAGTAATTTGCACAGGCCTGGTTCTGTGAGCCTGTTGTACAAACCTACTTAGCAGGCCCTGGTTCAGCCTGCTTTCAGGAACTCAGGTATTTGTCACCCTGAGTTCACATTTTTACATCACATGTTCTGTCACACAACACTTGGGCTGACAGGTTTACCTGACCAATGCCAATATGTTTGTTGATAAATGACAGCACCAGTTATGTGTCCAACTAATCAGCAAGCTGCTTGAGGCTCAGTCAGGCCTTGCACCTATACGCATGCCCTTCTGATCTGAGGACACTTAGATATCCCTGTGGAGGGTTCCAGTATATAACATCTGGCTGATGGCCAGTGGTTATGCAGGAAAGGTCTATCAGGAAGGCAGGAAGTTTCTTCTCTTCTAACACTGCCTATACCAGTTTCCTGGAGGGGATACTAGCAAGTTTGTGAGCCAACTGCAGGCCTCTTACATGGAACATTTTGTCAGACTTTCAGAAGATTTTCAGTTACATGGGCAGTAGTGTTCCCAGACGGGGGCCAGTTCTCTGGTCCACATGGAACACAAGACCACCCCAGGTGCAGCTTCCTGGTGGCCAACACCAGGAGTTGAAGTTACTATGACTGTCTTCTTCTGTTCCTGTCAACCACAATCTGCATTCACATGTGCAAGGACAGCATGGGGGAAATGACTAACTTCTAGTCTCAGGCTGGAGGAAGAGAGAGGACTTGGCATCACGGAACTGCCTGTCCTCCACAGCCAATGAGAAAGATAATTAATTATAAGTGTTACAATCAGAATCTAATCCTGGGTAAAAGAGGCCTTTCTAAGCATCACACCAAAAAAAAAAAAGCAGAAACCTTGAAGGAAAGTATTGAGAGGATGGACCTCATCAATCATAAAACTTTTCTAGATTAAGGATGACCATGAACAGAATGAAGAGAGGAGAGGAACCATTGGAAGATTGACAAGTAAGTAGCTTCTTTGTTGTCTCAGGCTGGTTTCTATTGTTAATAGCACATGTCTACAAATGGGCCAATTATACAGAAAAAGAGGTTTCTTTGGACTCTCAATCTAGTCCAGGGTTGAGAGCCACATCTGGTCATGGCTTTCTGCCACTGCTAGGGTCCTAAGAGCACTCAGGAATCACATACTAAGAACAGACAGACCTATACATACTGAATTTTTTTTCAATACACTTGGATTTAAATAAATTATCATACTCATTGTTTTGTTTGGCTCATTAGTCTCCTGTCCTTTTTTTTCCTCTTGTCACTTTTTCCTTTTTTTTTTTTTTTTGTAGGTCATGGGGTTTGAACACTTGGCCTGGTCACTGTCCCTCAACTCTTCAGGTCAAGGCTAGTGCTCTACCACTTGAGCCACAGCACCACTTCCGGTTTACTAGTGGTTTTTATTGGAGATAAGAGTCTCGCAGACTTTCCTGCCTGGGCTGGCTTGGAACCGCGATCCTCAGATCTCAGCCTCCTAAGTCGCTAGGATTACAGGCATGAGCCACCAGCGCCTGGCTTGTCACTTCTTGTCTTAGGATCATCTGTCTCTGATTCTGTCTCTGGCTTCCCACCCGCACTTCCAGAGCTGCAGGTTGAACCCAGGGTCTCATTCATGCTAGGTCAATGCTCTACCACATTTCCAGACTCACTTTGATACTTTTGAAAAAGAGCTGGTAAGATATTTTACTAAATGTCCTGCAGCTGAGATTGATGTTTTCTCATGATTACTTTGAGGTTGTGGATATTTGGAAAGAATACCACAGTGGTGCTACACCTGCCTCAGTGCATCATATCAAGAAGTTGTATGCTTTATTGTTATTCGTATTACTGGTGACTGTGATACTTGTTTATGATAATATATGTCAATTATCTTTACTGTAAACTGTTTTTCTTCATGGATAGTATGGAGAAGATACACTGAGATGATGCTCATGTCCTGTTTTTCTTCAAACTTTCACCCACACATTTTAGTCTCTCTCAGCAGATTTTGTTTCTATTTTGATTGTGATGGCTACCCAATAGTGGTTTCAAATTTTCCTCATCCCTCCTAAATTTCCTAACTATGATTTTTCCCCTTCTTTCCTTTATTCATTCAATTTTTTATATTTATATTGGTATAAATGGATATTTTACTTTCCTGGATTAAAATCCAATATCACCATTATATATTTTGTAGTTTCAGATTATTGTCAACATTGATTATTTAGAACTTTGAGATTGGTTCTTGTGTTCTCTTGACATTATCTATCAATGTGAAATTCTTTTTGTTCTTTGCAGGGACTCATTTTATGACTGCACAAGATATTCCGGCTTAATTAACTTTTCCCTGTTCTATACCTGGAATTAACTTGTATCTTCTACAACATCATGTTATATACTCAACTGTTTTGATTTGGACCCTTTACAAATTTCCTCAGAAATATACCATACATGTAGGAATTTGTGGTATGGCTATCCTCTGTGCTTTTCCGCTCACTCTAGTTGTACTACTGGGATGACTGTGATATGAGGTAGCAGAAAGATAAGAGGATGTGGACGGCAGGTTGAGTAGTGTGGTTAAAGGTATAATATAGACAGAGAGCCAGTGCCAATGACTCATGCCTGTAATCCTAGTGACTCAGGAGGCTGAGGTCTGAGGAGCAAGGTTCAAAGCCAGCCTGGGTGAGAAAGTATGTAAGACTTTTAATGGCCAATTAACCACTAAAAAAGCTGAAAGTAGAGGTGTGGTTCAAGTTTCAGAGTGCCAGCCTAGAGCAGAAAAGCTAAGGGACAGGACCTGATTTCAACCCAATCCCAGCACAAGAGATAGACACAGACAAACAGACAGGAAATAATGGCATGGGGATATATGGGAAAATATTGGTGGGTAGGAAGATGTAGCTAGGAAGAGTACTGCATGGGAGTCAACTATGCACATCTAAATTCTTTTTGTTTTGCTATTGTACATGTAAAATTATACATAAAAATTTAAAAAGCAGGCCAGAATTTTGAAAGTTTTTTTCCCTAGAATGCCTTTATTTTGCTCATAGCAAAGGTGATTTTTGTTAACTTCAGCTGTTCTTTCCAGCTGCCCCAGCAGCTATTTGTGCTGATATCAGAGGACCTGCTGAGAATGTATTATTCTCTTTATGTAAAGGACAGAAAAAGGTGAACATACGTATTTAAAATAAAAAACAATTAAGTGTATAGGAGAACTCAAAAGGAAGACTGGAAATGAAAACTTTTAAATGCTAGATTTCTCATTTTTTGCATTAATAAGATTTCAAAAAACAACTCAGAAAACTATTTCACATGTGTGAGTGAATTTAAGAACACTCAAGGGCAACGAGTAGTCCAAAAAAACTTTTAATCCGAGCCAATATTGCCTCTCTTTGCTTTAAGGAATGAGTTGCCAAACTCAATTTTATTTACTGGGAATATTCCTGGATATTCCCATTTGCATTTTTGATTAGTGAATGAATTGGAGAAGACTTAATAAAACCTTTTTGAAATGGGCTTTAAGTATTAGCTGTGTATGAATTATGTTGCCAAAATTGGTACAACTGAAAAATGATAAATTTAATAAGAATTTTTTATCTTCAAAATAAATACATAAATTTTACAATAAAACCATTGGAATTTACTGTTGTCCTTTATTAGTTATAAAATTATCTCTAACCAGGCACCAGTGGCTCATGCCTGTAATCCCAGCCTCTCAAGAGGCAGAGATCTGAAAATTTCAATCCAGAGACAGCCCCGGCAAAAAAGTCCTTCCTAAGACTCTCCCAAAAAGCCAAATTAGAGGTATAGCTCAAATGGTAGAGCACTAACCTTGAGCAGAAAAAGTCAAGCAAGAGCATAAGGACAGGCACAAAAATAGCTCTAATAAGAACAAATTTTTAAAAGCTAGAAAAAGTATAAAACATAAATACTGTATGTATGTTTTATAGATTATTTATTTATTGTGCTTCTCCTGAGGCTTAAACTCAAGGCCTGGGTGCTGACTCTGAGCTGCTTTTTCCTCGAGGTTAACGTTTTAACCACTTGAGCCACAGCTCTATTGGAGATGGTTTTAAACTCTAATCCACGGATCTCAGCCTCCTGACTAATTAGAATCACAGGCTCCCATCTAATAGGTTACATAAGACTCAAAATTATTACATAGTCAAACTAACTGAATGGCTTTTAGGCATGAAAAAAGACAAATTCAATAACTAATTAAGGATGGTGATTTTGAGGGATAGAGCTACAAAATTATCAGACAACATTCTGCAAATATTCTTGTTACAAGGTTTTAAAGTTCTTTTTTTTTTTGGCGGGGGGTCCAGTCGTGGGGCCTGAACTCTGGGCCTGGGTGCTGTCCCTCAGCTCTTCAGCTCAAGGCTAGCACTACTCTACCACTTGAGCCACAGTGCCACTTCCGGCTTTTTTCTTTTTGCTTATGTGGTGCTGAGGAATCGAACCTAGGGCCTCATGCATGCAAGACAAGTGCTCTACCACTGAGCCACCTTCCCAGCCCTAAAGTTCTTTAATCACATTTGTGATGCTGCTTTAGTTGAATTCAACGCATTTTCTCCATTTCTGCCAAAAATTAAAATTTTCTCTCAGTAAAAAAAAAGGGTAATGATTGTACAGTTTCCTGAACAACTTATGGGAATTTATTTTGTAAGATTACTTTTCTGAATAGTCATTTCTATTTTTATGTGTGATTTTTTTCTACAGATACTATTACATTCTATGTACTTGTGTGCATGCATGTGTGTATGTGTACAGGAGATGGAATAGGAAGAGTAAGAGAGGAATGGAGGGTGGGGAGAAGGGAAGAGATATGACAAACTAGTTTTTTACTTTTACAGGAAATTAATACATGTCGGCACAGATCTAGACTAAGACTGAGTCATGGGCAGGAAAAACAAGTTGACTCTCCAGAGTAAACAGAAAACAAGGTGAGATTTCTTCTCCCAAGAAGAGGGAAAGAATGGGAAGGTTACAGTTAAAGATATGAGCAAAGTTGCCTTATTAAAGTGGTTTTGGTGATGTAGTGCAGTGGTATAGTGCTTGCCTAGTGAGCACAGGGTCATCTTTTTGATCCTCAGCACAGGGGGAAAATATGTCAATTTCTCCTAGTGATATTAATCCTAACATTCATTGTACTTTCTAACTATAGAAATGTCTTTCTCCCCTCGAATCCCCATAGTCACTACACAATTTGGTTCAATTAGTACTATCTCCACATCCTGTGTATTTTAGCTTCTCCTTTCTCTTCTCACAGGTGCTCTCCTGGTTCAGACCCTCACCAAGACCAAGATTTTTCTAGGCTATTGTCTTTGCTTTCTTCTCTCTCCCTCTCCCTCTCCCTCCCTCTCCCTTTCCCTCTCCCTCTCTTCTCCCTCCCTCCCTCTCTCCCTCTCTCTCTCTCTCTCTCTCTCTCTCTCTCTCCCTCCCACACACACCCACAGACACACGTGCTGTTACCCAGGGCTTAAAATTATGGCCAGGGCCCTATGCCTCAGAGATCTTTTTGCTCATGGCTAGTACTCTACCACTTGAGACATATCTTTACTTCTAGCTTTTTTTTTTTTTTTTGCTGGTTGATTGGAGATAAAAGTCTCATGGATTTGTCTGTCCAGGTTGGCATTGAACAACAATCCTCAGATCTCAGTCTCTTGAGTAGCTAGGATTACAGATGTGAACCACCAGCTATTTCTTATTTTGGGTAATTCCTTGCTATGAATTACCTCTTAAAACCAACCTCAAGTCAGGTGCCAGTAGCTCACACCTATAATCCTAGCTACTGAGGAGGTTGAGATCTGAGGATTGCGGTTCAAAGCCAGTCTGGGAAGGAAAGTCCGTGAGAGACTTATCTCCAATTAACCACCAGAAAACTGGAAGTGGCACTGTGGCTCAAGTGGTAGAGCTCAGGGATAGTGCCCAGGCCCAGAGTTCGAGCCCCATGATCAACCAAAAAAGAAACAAAACAAAACAAAACAAAAAACCTCAAGAATTTTCTCCTCCATAAGAAATCATTTGTTTCTTGGTGTTACCATGGAAACTTGTGTTTGCCAGTCTATACTTTTCTCACTGAAGTATTCTCATTTGTGGCTTATATCCTTTCTTCCCCTCTGACTGAGGCTCTGTGCATTTATGATTGCGGTCTATCCTTACTTTTGTCTGCAATGCCAACTAATGTGAGCATACAAAATTCTCAACAACTACTTAGTTAAAAAAATGCGTGAATATGTGAATGAATGAGGCAAAGGAATCTATTTATTCAGTTCACCAATGCAATATTAACTAGTTTAAACAGTAAACTACTTCTTATTAACCCTATAAAATGTTTCTCTTTTGGGTGGACAATTTATTATATGGAAGATCATCTTTTTTTTTCTTTTCATTTGGTGGTGATGGTGCTGAGGATTGAACTCATACTTGCTAGGTAGATACTCTATCACTTGAGACATGCCACCAGCCCTGTCATCTCTTTTAAGATGACATCTTAACAAGCTACAGTTTATCTCCTACAGATATAATTTTCTCAAAATAATAAGTTATTTTTTTACTTTTGGAGTGCATTTAAAATAATTATGCACCATAACTCCATCTAGTGAAGCAAATTGGTAGTACAGAAATTAAGATAACAACCTCCCATCTAAGAAAAGCCCAGGACTGGATGGATTTACAGCGGAATTCTACAAGGCCTTCAAAGCAGAACTCACATCAATACTCCTCCAACTCTTCAATGAAATTGAAAGAGAAAGTTCACTACCAAACTCATTCTATGAAACCATCATAACCTTAATCCCCAAACCAGGCCGGGACTCATCAAAGAAAGAGAACTATACAGCCATTTCTTTGATGAACATTGATGTAAAACTTCTCAACAAAATTTTGGCTAATTGACTCAACAATTCATCCAAAAAACCATACACCACGATCAAACAGGATTTATTTCAGGAATCAATTAATATAATTCATCACTTCAACAAGAGCAAGGATAAGAACCACATGGTTATCTCAATAGATGGAGAAAAAGCATTTGACAAGATCCAACACCCCTATATGATTAAGGTTCTGGAAAAACTAGGAATCCATGGAACATTCCTCAATACAATAAAGGCTGTATATGACAAACCTAAATCCAGCATTATACTTAATGGTGAAAAACTAAAGCAGTTTCCTCTAAACTCAGGAATGAGAAAAGGGTGTCCACTCTCTCCACTTCTCTTAAATTTAGTATTAGAATGCCTAGCTACAGCAATAAGACAAGATGCAAACATAAAGGGAATCCAAATAGGGAAAGATGAAGTAAAACTCTCCCTCTTTGCAGGTGACATGATCTTGTATTTAAAGAGTCCCATGGACTCCATTCTCAAATTACTCAAGCTGATTGGAAACTTCGGCAAAGTAGCAGGGAATAAAAATAACCCTGGAGAGCCAGGCGCTGGTGGCTCACGCCTGTAATCCTAGCTACTCAGGAGGCTGAAATCTGAGGATCTCAGTTCAAAGCCAGCCAGGGGAAGAAAGTCTGTGGAACTATTATCTCCAATAAACCACCAGAAAACCAGAAATGGTGCTGTGGTTCAGGTGGTAGAGCACTTGCCTTGAGCTGAAAAGCTGAGGGACAGTGCTCAGGCCCAGAATTCAAGCCCCACGACCGACCAAAAACAAAACAAAACAAAACAAAAACCTCAAAAACCAAAGGCTTTTCTGTATGCCAACAATGAGAAGAGCACTGCTGAAATCAGGAAAGCAACTCCATTGGTAATAGCCCCACAAAAAATAAAATACCGCCGGGCGCTGGTGGCTCACGCCTGTATCCTAGCTACTCAGGAGGCTGAAATCTGAGGATCAAGGTTCAAAGCCAGCCCAGGCAGGAAAGTCTGTGAGACTCTTATCTCCAATAAACCACTAGAAAAGCGGAATTGGCGCTGTGGCTGAAGCGGTAGAGCTCTATCGCCTTGAGCTGAAAACCTCAATGACAGCGCCCAAGCCCAGAGTTCAAGCCCCATGACTGAAAAAAAAAAAAACACCTAGGAATTAACTTAACCAAAGAAGTGAAGGACCTCTATGATGAAAACTTTAAAAACCTGAAAAAGGAAATCAGAATGGAACCTAGAAAGTGAAAAAACCTCCCATGCTCCTGGATTGGAAGGATCAACATTGTGAAAATGGTAGTACTTCCCAAGGCTGTCTACAAATTCAATGCTATACCTATCAATATTCCAACCTCATTGTTTAAGGAAATAGAAGAGGGAATCCAAAAATTCATATGGAACAATAAAAGACCCTGAATAGCAAAAATGATCCTTAACAGTGCTGGAGGAATATCAATACCAAATTTCAAACTCTACTACAAAGCCATAGTAATCAAAACAGCTTGGTACTGGCACAAGAACAGACCTGAGGACCAGTGGAATAGAATTGAAATCCCAGAAATGAACCCACAGACCTATAGTCACCTCGTCTTCTATAAGGGAGCTTAAAAAATAGAATGGAAGAAAGCCAGCCTCTTCAGTAAATGGTGCTGGCAAAATTGGTTAATCACCTGTAGAAAACTAAAGCTAAATCCTTATATATCACCCTGCATAAGAATCAACTCCAAATGGATCAAAGACCTCAGAGTTAAAACAGATACTCTGAAAATATTACAGGATGGAATAGGAGAAACCACAGGTAGATCTCCTACGCACAGGCTGAAATTTTCTTAATAGAGACCCAGAAACACAACAAATCAAAGAAAGGTTGGGCAAAGGGGATGCATGAAGCTGCAGAGCTTCTGCATGGCAAAGGACATAGCTAGCAAGATCAATAGAAAGACCACAAACTTGGAGAAGATCTTCAGTAGCCATACAATGGACAAGGGTCTCATATGTAAAATATACTTGGAACTCCAAAAATTAAATCCCCCAACAACAAATCCTCAAAGAAACAACTGCCCAATAAATAAGTGGGCTAAAGACCTAAAGAGAAACTTCTCTGAAGAGGAAATAAGAATGGCCAATAGACACATGTAGAAATGTTCAACATCTCTAGCCATAAAAGAAATACAAATCAAAACAACATTGAGATACCACCTCACTCCAGTTAGAATGGCTATAACCAAGAACTCTAATAACAACAGATACTGGAGGGGATGTGGCCAGAAGGGAACCTTACTGCCTTGTTGGTGGGAGTGTAAACTTGTTCAACCATTTTGGAAAGTAGGATGGAGGTTCCTCAAAAGACTTCACATAGAGCTCCCCTATGACCCAGGAATCCCATTTTTGGGCATTTACCGGAATGATCACAAAGAAGACCATACTAAAGCTCTAGCACAACTATGTTTATTGCAGCATTATTTACCATAGCTAAGATAGGGAACCAACCCAGATGTCCCTCAGTAGATGAATGGATCAAGAAAATGTGGTATATATACACAATGGAATTCTATGCCTCCATCAGAAAGAATGACATTGCCCCATTTGTTAAGAAATGGAAAGCGTTGGAAAAAGTTATATTAAGTGAAGTAAGCCAGGCCCAAAGAAACATAGGTCCCACGGTTTCCCTAATTTGCAATAACTAGTATATGTCTGGGACAAGCAGAAAAGATCAAAAGCTATGTACATGTGACTAGATAAGATGATGTTAAGCAAAATGAACTCCCAGATAGGGACACAAGTGTTTTTTTTTTCTTTCTTGCTATTGTTTCTAATGTATTTATAAGGTACCATGTGATTTTTTTGTTGCTGTGTATGGTCTTCCCCCACAGTGTAATCCCTGTTTTCACTGTATGAAGTTGGTATAATTTGGAGAGGGAAAGGGAAAAAACAAACAGTTTAAATAGGCATACAGGTTGACCCATTACAACAATGAGATGTACAAGGCGCTATGTCGAAAAATGAACTTCACAATTTAGGTGGGGTGGGGGGTAGGTGGGGGGCTGAGGGGTGGGTAGTGTAGTTGAGGAGGTGGGAGGGAAGGGATGGTAGGGGAAAAACAAAGAAGGAGGCAACAATGCTGGATAAGAAATGTACTCATGGGCTGGGAAGGTGGCTCAGTGGTAGAGCGCTTGCCTTGCATGCATGAGGCCCTGGGTTCCATTCCTCAGCACCACATAAGCAAAACAGAAAGAAGCTGGAAGTGGCGCTGTGGCTCAAGTGGTAGAGCACTAGCCTTGAGCTGAAGAGCTTAGGGACAGTGCCCAGGCCCAGAGTTCAGGCCCCACGACCGGACCCCCCCCCAAAAAAGAAATATACTCATTACCTTGCTCATGTAACTGTAACCCCTCTGTACACTATTTTCACAATAAAAACTTAATTTAAGAAGAAATTAAGATAACAATTTTTAACAAATTATTAATAAAAAATTATTCTTCCTTCAAAAATATTCAGTGGTGTTGACTTTGTACTTTTCAGAGTGCAGCAGTCTCTTTCATGCCCCCAAAGAGTATTTATTTCTAAGTATTTGAACATTATCCGGTCACTTTAAAATAGCCACTGATATTTATTAACAGAATGTTAGATATTTTATAGAATGACATTTTTGTTTTTCTGTGTAAACAGGATATTATTCTGTTTACATATTATTACACAGAATGTTATTCTGTATAAACAGCCTTAGCAATATAACTTAGCAAGTATTTCTTGAATTGTTTTCAATGTTCAAAATGTGATTCAGTGTATTATTTCAGAATAACACTTTTTTTTATTTTGGTCCTGGGGCTTGAACTCAGGAATTGGGTGCTGTTCCTGAGCCTCTTTGTGCTGAAGGCTAGTATTCTACCACTTGATCCATAGAGCCACTTCTGGCTTTTTTGAGTAGTTTATTGGAGTTAAGTGTCTCAAAGGGACTTTTTCTACCTGGGCTGACTTTGAACCATGATCCTCAAGATCTCAGGTTCCTGATTTTCTAACTGGGCTGACTTTGAACCGTTAGCCTCAAGATCTCAGGTTCCTGAGTACCTAGGATTATAGGCATGAGGCACTGGCATTTATTTTATTTTAGTTTTTATTGCCAAGGTGATGTACAGAGGGGTTACAGTTTCATAAATAAGATAATGAGAACATTTCTTGTCAAGCTTGTGACATACGACATCTACTTAAAAATTGTTTTTATAAAACAAACCTAAAATCATATAGTTGTAGTTGTAGCTACATGGACTTATCTGTGTCTCTGTGTATGACATTTGAGTTAACAATGGAATATAAATAAAACTTTCATACTACACAGGAGATAAATTTTGATACAGAGATTTAGATTTCTGATAAGCTTTCTGTGGTTGGTTAGATGTGGGTCCAGTGTTCATTGTTGTTTTGTGCAGGTACTGTGGCTTGAATTCTGGGCTTGGGTATTGTCTCTTCATTTTGTGTTTAAGACTGATGTTCTACCATTAGAACTACAGCTCCACTTCTGGTTCTTTTTAATGATTAAGTAGAGATAAGACTCCCATGGCTCTACTGCCTGGACTGGCTTCAAACCGTGATCCTCAGATCTCAGCCTCCTGAGTAGCTAGGATTACAGGTATAAGCCAGCAGTGTCTGGATTGGTCACATATATTTTAACAGTCAGTACTGTTAATGAGTAAAGAGAATATAATGTCAGTACCTGACCTACTTTTATACTAATGTAATAAACCTAGTCATACTAATCAATATGTTTGCTTTTCAAAACAAGTAACTACATTTAAGTTGTTTTAGTCCCAGGCTTGTCAGGAGTCAATGGCTCACTCCTGTAATCCTAGCTATTCAAGAGGCTGACCTATAAGGATGGCGATTCTAAGACAGCTCAGGTAGGCAGACCCATTTCCAATTAACCAGCACAAAGCCAGAAGTAGAATTGTGACTCAAGTGGTGGAGTGCCAGCCTTGAGCAAGAAGAAATATAGCCTTTACATTCAGTTGTCTATTAGCTTGACTCTGACACTGTGCTGTTTTTTTTTTTATATTGTGAGAATTCAAAGCCATATGAGCTTGAAACAATTCTCAAATGTAGTCCCAGTTCTCATTTAGACTGGGAATAACCATTTAGACTTAGACAATGTAATTTCATAAGAAACACTATATAAAATAGCAACATAATTTGTATGGAATTATAAAGAGGTCAATTAATCTTTTTGGATGTCTTCCAAAATTAATTAATAAAATCAACACATTCCCAATAAGAATTTAAAGAGGTTTTCTTCCCCTCCCTCCCTCCCTCCCTCCCTCCTTCCTTCCCTCCCTTCCTTCCTTCCTTCCTTCCTTCCTTCCTTCCTTCCTTCCTTCCTTCCTTCCTTCCTTCCTTCTCTTGCTTTCTTGCTTTTTCTCTTATAGCAACAGACAAGATGACTGAAAATTCTGAGGAAGTATAATGAATGTACACAAGAGGAGACTCCTTTTTGAACTCAGTGCTTCAGATTCTTGCCTAGCTTTTCCACTCACAACTGGTACTCTACTACTTGAACCACACCTCCAGCCTGGCATTCTGCTTGTTAGTTGGAGATACAGTTACATGACCTCTTCTATCTAAGATGGCTTTGAACTGTGATCTCAGCCTCCTGAGTAGCTGGATTACAAGTGTGAGTCACCAGCGCCCAGCTGACTCTTTCCTTCTTACCATACATGAATAACATGCTAAAAAGAGAAAGAAGTCCTCTGGAAACTCCTGGTACAGGCTGTCTTTCCACTCTCACCAACAGAGGCACAGAGAAAATTCTAATTTAGAAACACTGATGTGATATTTCTTGCATTCCTTTATTATGAGAGAAAAAATGTATTGCTATTTAAAATGTATTTATTGCTGTTTAAAAATGTATTTAAAATGTATTGCTGTTTAATCTTACACCTCTATACATGGTTCTTTTCCAATGACAGAAAGAGAAGCTAAGATATAGAGAAAATAATTGATATTTGGTGAGCTAGCGTAAAAGAGGAACCAGAAATGCAGAACTCTTGGTATTGTGAGGAAAGATTTCTCTCTAGGCGAGCGATATAAAAATCAATCCAGGGCGGAGCGGCGGCTGGGGCTCTAAGGAGAAGCGGGGGCCGCGGGGACCAGCATGCCGGGCGCGCGCGCGGAGCCAGCCCCTTGGAGGGAGGCGCGGCGCCAGGCCGCCCGTGACGCGCCCCTGCCGGGCCCGCTGGTGCCGATCCTGAGGCGGCCGCGGCCCCGCTGCGCGGAGATGAGCAGGTCCGCAGCGCTGCTGCTCTGCTTGCTGGGGTGCCACGTCCGGAAGGCGGTGACCAAGACGCTGCGAGAGCCCCGCGCGAGAGCCCAAGAGGTGATACTGAAGGTCCACATTAGTGACGCCAGCACCCACCAGCCCATTGCCGATGCGTTCATTGAGATGTTTGCCAACCAGGTCTCCATAGCCTCGGGCACAGCGGGAACAGAGGCACCACCTTCATCAAGTTCCAGTGTATCAGCTGATTGTCACCAACAGGAGGCATGCTGATGTGCCAAAGTCGGCCCCATGGAAGCCTCTCTGGTTACCTGTATTTTCTTCACTGAGCCTCGGCCTGCTTCCAGAAAGGTCTGCTACTCTGATGGTCTATGATGATATTTTCCAAATAGTATCAGGATTCCAAGGCGCCCGGCCATAGCCTCGCGTCCATTTCCAGAGGAGAGCCCTGAGGTTGCCCGAGAATGCCAGCTACAGTGACTTGATGGCCTCCTCACAGCCGCCAGCTCCCCCTCCGAGGTGGACAGCTTTCCCTGTTTGAGAGTATTGGACGGAAATGGAACAGGAAACAGCATCAGGTATGATCTGACCCCGGTCTCGGCCGTCGGTGTGCACCTGCTCAGCAGTAACGGGACTCCAGTGCTGGTGGACGGCCCCATCTATGTCTCCGTGCCTTTGACCATGCAGAGCAGTCTGAGGCACAATGCTTATGTTGCAACATGGCGTTTTGATCAGAAGCTGGGAACGTGGCTGAAGAGCAGCCTAGGGCTGGTGCACCAAGAAGGCCACCAGCTGGCGTGGATGTACATTGTTCCCCAGCTGGGATACTGGGTAGCAGTAGTCTCCCCCCATCCCAGGGCCCGTCACCACACAAGACATTACCACATACCACACAGTGTTTCTTTTGGCCATTCTAGGAGGAATGGCTTTCATTCTTTTGGTTTTGCTGTGTCTCCTTTTATACTATTGCAGGAGGAAGTGCTTGAAGCCCTGGCAGCATCACAGAAAACTACAACTTCCTGCAACCCTTGAGAGTTCCAAAAGGGACCAGTCAACATCCATGACCCACATCAACTTATTGTTTTCTCCATGGGCATCAGAGTTTCCAGTTTCCACTGGCTGTCTCCAGTCATGGCTCCCCAGAGGCTCCAGGGACAAAGGAGCTGCTGGGTGGGGCCCGTTTAGAAATGATATTCCCCAATGGAGAGGGACACCTGCATATACCCATGCTGAAACTCTCCTATAGTACCTCACAAGAATTTAGCTCACAAGAGGAACTGCTCTCCCATAAAGAAGAGGATAAAAGCCAAGCATCCTTTGATAACCTGATGCCAAGTGGGATGCTAGGGAAAGATTATCACAAATCCGTAGAGATTTTTTCCTTAAAGGTCAGAAAAATCTCTGGAAAGAGAAGGCTACCAGTCTTCTGGCAACCTCCCCAAGAGGTCATCTGGGACTCCTTTGAGAGGTCATCTGGGATCTTCTTGGGAGGTCATCTGTTACTTCCCTGAGAAGTCATCTAAGATCTCCTCAAGGGGTCATCTGGGATATGTGGCTTATCTTCTGAGAAATATTGAAAGGAACTTAGGACTCTGAAATCCAACCTTGTTGAACTTAAACATCAGCTCTCTGAACTTAACAAAAAATGTGGTGAAGAAAAAATTCATGCACTCCTGTCTGAAAACTTGGCTTGAAAAAGACTGAACCTCCAGTATGTGCCAGTCAAAACCCATGAAGAGGTTAAAAATGCACCAACAGCAAGTTGGAGAAAACTAAGAGAATTATTGGACATGAAGACAAGATTTGAGATACAAATCAGGAACTTGTAAAAGTTGTAAAAGTTCCTGATTTATGAGAAGATGAGAATGAAATCCTCAAAAGAAACCTGGAAGACACTCAGAATCAAATAAAAGCCAAGTACCTCAGCCTGGGTGAACACAAGACCAAGTCGGGGAGGCACAGGTCAGAGGCTGAAGGAAGCTCAGGATGCCAATGCTGCCATCCTTGCTGACTACAAACAAGGCTAGGAGGAGCTCCTGATGCTGAATGCAGAAATCAAGGCCCAGAGGAAGGTGCTGGACATGATATAAGGATGTATTAGGCTGAAGTACATGCCGATTATCAGCTTTGAAGAGTGTGAGCAGAAATTCAAAGCAACAGAGAAAGAACTGAAAGAGCAATTAGTGGAGCAGACACAGAAGTTCCATGTTAGAGAAGAAGAGGCCAAGAAAAGCAAGCAGGAAAACAACAAGCTCAAGGAAATTGTCACTCTTCAGAAAGAGTTAATGGACACACATGCTCTGATGGGGAATGCCTGGGAAATGGAAAGAGTATTAGGCAGAAAAACAGAAAAGCCAAACAAATAGTTGAAAGATCTGTTACAAAAATACACCAAAGTGAAGAAGAAGAAAGAGAAGCTACTAGAGGAAAAGGCCAGACTGCTGAGTTCCTTGCCATACAAAGTCTAAAGCAGAAGCAGCATGTCCCAGTGGAACAGGTGGTGTTGCTGAAAACCTGCTCAAAGCATTGTTATGATATTACAGGAGGAACTGAAGAGCAAGCAAAGGTGCTGAGAAGGAGCAGCAGGCTGCAGCAACAGTTGGACAATTGAAGGAACTCTTCTGTTACTTACCCTAGCAGAACACTTGCAAATTAAGGAGGCCTTTGAGAAAGAGATTGAGGTTATGAAAATGAGCTTGAGAGAAAAAGAGGAGGAAAATGAACGTCTCCAAACTCCAGACTGAGGTTCAGAGTACTAAACAGGTGGTAAAGAAATTAGAGACCCCTGAGGTTCAGGGAAACAACTAAGCTTATTGGGAGGCCACCCTAAAGCCAGTGGAGTGTCTAGAGCTACTAGTCATTAAGATTAAAGGAAGAAGCATGAAAAACAATAGTAAACAGTGTGCAAATGTGGAGACTGCACTTGCAAAAAATGATTATAGGCTCAAGCCTTCTGTTTATATCTGGTTGTCACCCTGGTAAATTGCCCTGGGCCACTAAAACTGTCTTGAAAATGAGTGGGGCCTCAGCCTGCCAAGCTTATGTAATATATGTAGAAAGTTATCAACAGGTAAATGCTGGGAAGCTGGAACATGTGGAGAAGATGGGTAAGTGAGGATCCTCACCTGGTGAATTTTGGGAAGCAGACTTCATGGAGGTAAAGCCTGAAAAGTATGGTTATTGGTATCATTAGTACTAGTGGACACTTTTCAGGCTGGAATGAAGCATTCCTGACAAAAATAGAAACTGCTCAGGCAACAGTTAATTCCTCAATTTGGGTTACCCCTTGCAGTGGGGACCAACAGTGGCATGGCTTTCAAGGCCCAAGTTACTCAATTATTAGCTAAGGCCCTATGAATAAATTAGAAGTTGCATTGTATTTATATACCTCAGAGTTGAGGACAAGTGGAAAGAATGAATAGGACATTAAAGGAAACTTTAATTGCAGAGACTGGCCATGACTGGGTAAGTCTTGTCCCCTTCACTGTCCTCTGAGCAAGATGCACCCCTTATGTTCAGGGATTCGCTCTCTTAGAAATAATATATGGCAGACCAATGCTTTGATTCCTAAACTTGGGGAAGCTACATTAACAGAAATGTCTAACCACAATCTTGTACAGTCATTGCAGGCTTTGCAACATATTCTTTTATATGCCTATCCTTTGGTAGCCAAGGCCCACTGACCTTCTGAGAACAACTCCACCCACTCTTTCTCACCTGAACAGCTGGTGTGGGTAAAAAGGCATCATGCTCCTGAATTGGATCCCACGTGGCAAGGACCTTATTTGGTAGTGCTAACTACACCATCGGTTATTAAAGTTGCAAGAAACAGCACTGGATCCAACATGCTCAAGTGAAACAGACAGTGGGACAGTATACAAAGAAGGCTGCAAGATGGACTGTTCAGAGACACTCAGAGGATCTCTTGAGGATAAGACTTAGCAAGTGTTAATTAGTTTGTTTCTATGCTTATCCTTCTCTGTTATCTCTTAAATTTACATTTTAAGCCTGTTCAATGTGTGTATGGAGGGGAGTGGGGGGTTAGGATTTGATTGGACATGAAAACCAGTGAGGAATGTAAGAACCAGCAGGGCAGGAAGACCAGCTGACATCACTGGCCCTTGGGCCAGTCCACTGGATGGGGTGGGGCAGTGAGTGCCTTGGGACAGGGGCATGAGTGGCATGAGTGGCTCTTGGAGCTCTTGGAGTGGGGGAGGGGCGCAGCCTATATATTGGGTGTGTTTTCCAAGAAGTGGGGGTGGAGAGAAAGACTGCAAGAGGCAACCACTGGAGTAGAGTAGGGAAGGCCTGTGGAGAGGCCTGAGGAGAGGCCTGCAGAGAGGCGACAGGCCTCTGGAGAGGCCTGAGAGGAGGGTGAGGCCTGCAAAGAGTCCTGTGGAGAGGCCTGTGGTTGGCAGAGAGGCCTGGTAATTTTGTGGGCCAAAAGTTTGGAAATACTGAGCACTATCTAAAAACTTTGTATGTGTGGCTTTCCCCTTATTTTTAGAGGGAGATAGACTCATAAGTCTGTTTTAGAAACAGTGAATATAAAATTCTTATGTGAAGATCTGTGTACCATTGGTTGGTAGGCATTAGATGTAACAAGTAAGTCATAGGACTCAAATGTGCTAAATTTTGAGCAAAAATCCTAGGCTCCTTTAGTGAAATCAGGAACACAGCTATGCCTTTTTTCTTAATAAATGTGAAGTATATGGAAATGTTATTTAACATGTTCACAGATTAAAGGCCTTGTACTATGCCTTTACTGTTCTTTAAAATACTGAAGTTTAAGCACTTTGATAGCCATGTTCCAGTCCCTTTAAGCTTCACTCAGGGGTGGCTAGTTGTCCTAATAATGGTTAAACTGTGTTAGGGATGAGAAGCTGGTATTCAGCCTAGATCTGTTCCACAAGGTTACCACAAGAGCTTCAGTTATTTAATTAACATCAGAAACATACTTCATTACCACGGTGAAGGTCAAATTACTTTTTTATTAGTTAAAGTATTGCCTTACAAGTCAGCATTATGATAGAGCATGAAAATATAGTTGGGCATGGATGCCTGCAATCCTAACTGCTCAGGAGGCTGAGATCTCAGGATTGTGGTTCTAAGCCAGCCCAGGTAGGTAAATCCATCAGATTTTTGTCTCCAATTGACCACCAAAAACCTAGAACCTAGATGTTAAGCGTGCATCAAGTAATCGAGTGCTAATCTTAAGTGCCCAGGCATTGAGTGAAGCCCCAGTAATTGTCACCAGAAAAAATCCAAAGGGAAGAAAGATGAAGCTTTGTGACTCAGCCAAAGCATTTTAAAGGTAGCTCACTTTGTATAAACAGGATGTAAGAGTCTGAATAAGGCCTGTGGTGTATACCCTTGGAAGAAGGTTGATTCCTATCAGATTCTGTCTTCAGCTGCTGGTTTATTCATGTCCCATGGAGAAGACAGTATCTGTGCCCCCAAGCAGCTTACTAAAGTAGTTTTTCAGTCTTCATAGAATGCAGCTTTCCCTCACTATATTGCAGTTCCCTTATTGCAACTTCACTGTATCACAGGCTTAAAAAAAATCCAAATCTGTATTGCAGAGTTTTTTCTATATTGTGGGATTTTGCTGATAAAATTTTGCAGGTTTAAGAGGTTAGAAAGAGGGGCTGGGAATGTGGCCTAGTGGTAGAGTGCTTGCAGAGCACACATGAAGCTCTGGGTTCGAGTCCTCAGTACCACATAAACAGAAAAAACCGGAAGGGGAGCTGTGGCTTAAGTGGTAGAGTGCTAGCCTTGAGCAAAAGAACCAGGGACAGTGCCCCCATGCCCTGAGTTCAAGCCCAGGACTGGCAAAGTAAATAAATAAATAGAAGTGTAGAAAGTGTTTAAGAGCATCGGAAGTGTTTATAAGACTGTGGTAAAGATTAATAAGAGAGTGGGAAAGGTTTTTTTTATTTTTTTAAATATACTTTTTATTGCAAAAATACTGTACAGAGGGGTTACAGCTACATGAGTAAGGTAATGAGTCCATTTCCTATGGAGCATTGTTTTTTTCTTTAAAATTTGCTTTTTAGTTATTTCTTTTTTAAATTTTTTATTATGAAAATACTGTACAGAGGGGTTACAATTACATGGCAAGATAATGAGTACATTTCTTTTTTTTTTCTGTCAGTCCATATTTTAATGCTTTTATGAATCAAGCACCATGCTAGCTGATAGGATTTAACAGCCCACAGTAACTGAGTACTTATTATATACCCAATTATTTTCTTAAACACCGAAGTATATTTGCTTATTGAATCCTGCAACTCTATGAATCACTATTATTATCATTCCCATTTTACAAATGAGGATATTGAAGATCAGAATAATGAGTACATTTCTTATCAAGCATTGTTGCTTCCTCCTTTGTTTCCCCTTCCTATTCCTTCCCATATCCTGCTGCCCCCCATATTCCCCCTCTCCCCCCCCTCCACTCCCGGCCAAAGTTATAAAGTTCATTTTTCGACATAACGACTTGTACATCTCTGTTGCAATGGGTCCACCTGTATCCATATTTAAACGATTTGTTTTTTCCCTTCCCCTCCACAAATTATACCAACATCAAATACAGTGAAAGCAGGGGTTATATCGTGGGGGAGGGACATACAAAGCAACAAAGAAATCATCTTTTTGTTTGTTTGTTTTTTGTTTTTTGGGTCCGGTCATGGGGCCTGAACTCTGGGCCTGGGCACTGTCCCTCAGCTCTTCAGATCAAGGCTAGCACTCTACCACTTGAGCCACAGCACCACTTCCAGCTTTTTTCTTTTTGCTTATGTGGTGCTGAGGAATCGAACCCAGGGCCTCAGGCATGCAAGGCATGCGCTCTACCACTGAGCCACCTTCCCAGACCCAGAAATCATCTTATAAATACATTAGAAACAATTGCACGAAAGTAAAAACATCTGAATACTTATCTTAGGGTTTATTTCACCTAACATCAACATATCTGACCTTTTCTGCTTGTCTCAGACATATACTAGTTATTACAAATAAGGGAAACCATGGGGCCTATGCTTCTTTGGGCCTGGCTTACTTCACTTAGTATAATTTTTTCCAAGTCCTTCCATTTTCTAACAAATGGGGCAATGTCATTCTTTCTGATGGAGGCATAGAATTCCATTGTGTATATATACCACATTTTCTTGATCCATTCATTTATTGAGGGGCATCTGGGTTGGTTCCATATCTTAGCTATGGTAAATAATGCTGCAAGAAACATAGTTGTGCTGATAGCTTTAGTATGGTCTTGTTTGTGATCATTTGGGTAAATGCCCAAAAGTGGGATTGCTGGGTCATAGGGAAACTCTATGTGGAGTCTTTTGAGAAACCTCCATACTACTTTCCAAAGTGGTTGAACAAGTTTACACTCCCACCAACAGTGCAGTAGGGTTCCCTTCTGGCCACATCCCCTCCAACATCTGTTAGAATTCTTTATTATAGCCATTCTAACTGGGGTGAGGTGGTATCTCAATGTTGTTTTGATTTGCATTTCTTTTATGGATAGGGAGGTGGAACATTTCTTCATGTGTCTATTGGCCATTCTTCTTTCCTCTTCAGAGAAGTTTCTCTTTAAGTCTTTAGCCCACTTATTTATTGGGCAGTTGTTTCTTTGAGGATTTGTTGTTGGGGGATTTAATTTTTTGAGTTCCAAGTATATTTTAGATATGAGACCCTTGTCCATTGTATGGCTACTGAAGATCTTCTCCCATTCCGTGGGCTTTCTATTGATCTTGCTAGCTATGTCCTTTGCCATGCAGAAGCTCTGCAGCTTCATGCAATCCCCTTTGTCCAACCTTTCTTTGATTTCTTGTGTTTCTGGATCTCTATTAAGAAAATTTCAGCCTGTGCCTAGGAGATCTACCTGTGGTTTCTCCTATTCCATCCTGTAATATTTTTAGAGTATCTGTTTTAACTCTGAGGTCTTTGATCCATTTGGAGTTGATTCTTATGCAGGGTGATATATAAAGATCTAGCTTTAGTTTTCTACAAGTAATTAACCAATTTTGCCAGCACCATTTACTGAAGAGGCTGGCTTTCTTCCATTCTATTTTTTTAGCTCCCTTATCAAATATTAGATGGCTATAGGTCTGTGGGTTCATTTCTGGGATTTCAATTCTATTCCATTGGTCCTCAGGTCTGTTCTTGTGCCAGTACCAAGCTGTTTTGATTATTATGGCTTTGTAGTAGAGTTTCAAATTTGGTATTGATATTTCTCCAGAACTGTTCATTCTGTTAAGGATAGTTTTTGCTATTCGGGGTCTTTTATTGTTCCATATGAATTTTTGGATTGCCTCTTCAGAGTGGGAAAGGTTTATAGGAAAGTGGGAAGGGTATATAAAGCCTTAAAATATAAACAGGTATCTACATATATAATAATATGCATTATATATAATAATATATATAATAAAATATAATGCTGCTACTTCACTGCTACTTTCACCTAGTGTAGGGGTTGATCATTGTATACTCAGTTAAAGGAGTTCTTGTTGCATCCGTAAATGTCTGGTGCCTTGTTTGGAGCCCCAGATAGTTTGTTGAGTAGTCTATACCTAAAGGGTTTGTTCAGTATCTTCCAGTTTACTTCCTTGATAGAAACCACCTGAAGTGTACGTTCTTACCTTTCTAGTAGTCTACATACTTTTTGGTGTTACAATTCCATGTTGGACTCCTGGTGGAAAGCAGCAGCTATGTGAAGATGACTTTGTTTTGGTTAAATTCAGTCTTTTTTGTTACTACTACTACTACCACCGCTACTACTACAACTAGTACCAGTATTTTATTATTATTTTTTTATGTGTATGTGTCTTTTTAGCTTTTTCTTTTTTTTCTTTTTTCTCAGTGCTGAGGATCAAACTCAGGGCCCTTTTCATGTTCTTCCACGGAGCTAAATTTTGATTGTTTATAGTCTAACAAAATATCCTTTAATAATGAATTCACAGGAAAGAAAAAAACATTCTAATAAACTATTTTTTCTTTTCACAATGTTTTGAGGGCTTGAACCCAGGTGATTACTTCATAAGTGTTTCATAAAGTGCTCTATAATTGAGCTCTTCCTTTAGTCCATACCAAATCCTATCCCATACCGTACCATAATTTAGACCACTCTTGACCTGTTTACTGTTTCTTTCTTACACAAGACTCAATAGTAACTAGTCCATGGTATTAGAATATTTGTTCTAGTATTTTTTCTTTTGTTTTTCTTCATAAACTATTACTTGAAACCATCCCTTCATTTCTGACTTACCCAGTGTTTCATTTACCAATGGATTCCAGGCTTGCCTGAATGGTACACAAAATAGGGAAGAAGAAGAGGAGACTCATGAATTCCACACTTACCTTCTTTCCTTCTTCCTCTTTCTTTCACACACACACACACACACACACACACACTGTGAACCTATCAGATTGCTTCAGGTCTCAATTCTGTGCTCTGAAGTTGTTTCTTTAGCTCTGTCACAATTCCTTGTTTGTATTTGTTTTTTTTTTCTTTTTTACTTTTCTATCCTAAAATCCTACAGTACCAAGAGTCTCTGCCTTCCAAAATGCTGACTGCTTTTTTTGTGTGTTTTATACTTTGTAGCAGAGTTGTACATGCTAAATAGATACTAGAATAAACTATCCAGAGACTGAACAAACATAAATTGACTTTACTAATATGAGTTGTAAAAGGCATTGGGACTTGATGACAGATTTCTTTAAAACCACTGGCTTCTGTGGGTGGGTGGTAGAGCATTAGACTCCAGCAAAAAAGCTCAAGGACAGCCCCCAGGCCCTGAGTTCAAGCCTGGACCACTAACACAAACAAGAACAAAAACAAAGTAGCACAAACACTGTCTCACAGCTCACTGGCTTCAAATTGTTATCTTCCATTCTCAGCGTTTGAGTAGATAGGATTATAAATGTGGGAAAGTGGCATGCCTATCCATACCAGATTATGACAAAAGAACAAACAAGAAGATAATTGAAAAATCCAGCATAGACAAAAGTGTGACTGTAAATTGAGCACTTACCTATCAGGAACAGGGTTTTGAGTTCAAACCTCGGTACTTGAGAGAGGGAGTAGTAGAGGCAGAAGAGCTAGAGATATAGCTCAAGTAACTGAGCACCTGCTTAGTCTGCACAGACCTTGGTTTCAATACTCAGCACTTTAGTAAAAACAAAAAAAGTATGGTTTCTTCTACATAGTCCAACTTAATTTTGTTTGTTTTTTATTTATTCACAGAGATACAGATACAATACCAGACATTGTCGTGGGTTATTATAAAAACCTGAATACTGGGTGAGTTGTTTTCTTTTGTCATTCACATGGTAAACCAATTTTTTGGAGTATGATGACAATCGACAGACTATATGATGATCTATCAAAACTGTACACAATAATATTCAGTTTGCAACTAAATAGAAAACGATAGAGCAGGTAAAGGAGACTTGGTCATGGTCTACTGTGAATTCAAGGACTGACAGGCACAATGCTGAGAGTATCAATGTGCGGGTATGCGACTCATGAACAGCCGAGGGATGAAAGAATTCTTCTCAGGCCGGGCGTCAGTGGCTCACGCCTGTAATCCTAGCTACTCAGGAGGCTGAGATCTGAGGATCAAGGTTCAAAGCCAGCCCAGGCAGGAAAAGTCCATGAGACTCTTAGCTCCAATAAAAAAAACCACTCAGAAAACTGGAAGTGGTGCTGTGGCTCAAGTGGTAGAGTGCTAGCCTTGAGCTGAAGTGCTGAGGGACAGCACCCAGGCCCAGAATTCAAGTCCCATGACCGACAAAAAAAAAAGAAAAAAAAGAATTCCTCTCAGAAACATGGAGGTAGTCCCAGTGTTCTGTAGATCTCAGTAGATAGGAGAATCATCTACCCTAGACCAATTCTTCATTCTCCAGAACTCAAATACCCTGAAAGGCCGACCATCACATTGGATGGGAGTCCTGCTTCTAGCCTTCTATTCTTCGTCCCAATCTGACAGACATGAAAGACTGTCACGATTAATTTATTAAGGAGGGAATAGAGAAGACATAGGAAGCAGAAAATTAGATAGAAAATTAGATTGAGGGTTGAGTTATTGTGAAGTAAGCTGAATTTAAAATTAGTTCAACAACAATAGGACATTAAACTTTTGTTATGTTTATAAGAATTTATTCTTTTATTTCCATGTGCCAGTCATTGGGCTTGAGATTAGGTTCTGAGCCATATATATTCCTGAGTATGTTTTGCTCAAGTCTAGCACGCTAGCCCCCGACCCACAACTTCACTTCCAGTGTATTTGGTAGCTAGTTAGAGACATGAATCTCATGGACTTTTCTGTCCAATATGGTTAAAAACTATGCTCCTCAGATCTCAATCTCCTGAGAGGCTAGGATTATATCTGTGAGCACAGATATTGGCCTAGTAAGGAACTATTCCCAAATCTTTCCTGAAACCTTTGGTTAGCAGGTATAAAAGTGTGATTTCCCCCTCGAACCCTCATTTTGAGGGAAAGACAAATACTCCTTTTTATATAACTAAATATGTAAAACTTTCAAGTTCTACCAATTTATTGGTTTTAAGAAAATTGTAGCTAAATTGGATGAAAAAGTAAATATAGTTTCCTGACATTTGACTGGGTATAATTTAATCCTTTAGCCTGGAGGAGAATAAAGTAGGAGATCTTGTACTTGAAGATGTCGGTGAAAGGTGAGATGCATTCCTATATGTATATATACATGTACATACACGGGTATTATGTCAGAATTTCTGGGAGATGTCTCAAAAGATTGGGCATTACAGCTTATGTCTGTAGCATTCCCACTTTTCCAAGTTAGGTGAATGAATGAGAAGCCAGTCAGAAGATAGCCTTAGTGGTATTTTAGTGAGCAGTGAGTGAAACTCCTAGAAAGCTATCAAGGTAGCCTGTGTGTGAGACCCCATTTGAATGGACAGTACATGTGTTTTATGACTTTAGTAACAAATTATCACAAACAAAATAGCTCATGCACTTACAAGTTACTCCACAGTCCTAGGGGATAGAAGTCTTATCTCAAAGTGCCTTTTCATACCCCCCTTTCCTATTTGTCCACAATTCTATAATGTGTGGACCCATCCTCTAATTCTCTGCATCATCATCGTCATCATCATCATCACCATTATCATCATTATCACTATTATTATTATTTTGTTCCAGTCTTCAGGCTTGAACTCAGAGCTGGGTACAGACCTTCAGCATATTTTGCTCAAGGCTAGTGTCCTACCCCCTAAGACACAGGTCCACTTCTGTTGTTTTTGTAGTTTGTAGCAGATAAAAGTCTTAGGAGCTGGCTGCTAGTGGCTCATGCTTGTAATCCTAGCTACTCAGGAGGCTGAGATCTGAGGATCATGGTTTTAAGCCAGCTCAGGTAGAAAAGTACGTGAGACTCTTATTTCCAATAAACTACTAGAAAAAGCCAGAAGTAGCTCTGTGGCTCAAGAGGTAGAGGTCTAGCCTGGAGAAAAAGAAGCTCACGGACAGTGTCCAGGCCCTGGTTTCCAACCCCAGGAACGGTGTGTGCACGTGTGTGTACACACTTGTGTGTGCGTGCGCACACATACACACACACCCCACACAAACACACAAGCACACAGTCTCAGGGACTTTCCTCCCTGGGGGCTGACTTCAAACTGAGACAGTCATTTCTCAGCCTCCTGATCATGTGAGCTACATGCACCTGGCCTAGGAAAGAAATAGTCTTAAATCTGCTGTGAAGCATTTCTTTTGCAGGTGTATACATTTACTTTCCCCTAGACACCTCATTTCTCAAGATAACTGGAATGCCCTTTTTCTTATAACTAGGTATATAAAACTTTCAAGTGCTACCAGTTTACTAATTTTGTAGCTACCTTGAGTGAAGAAGTAAGGGTATGAATTTACCTCCTATTTGACTTTGCATAATATAATTTTAATATGGATATAAATGAACCAATGGAACTCCACTGGAAGATGTCAGCAAAAGATACATGCACACACACATATATGTGTGCATATATATGCATATAAATACATAATACATGAATACAAAGATATACAGATATTAAACCAGAATTTCTTGGAACTATATAAAAAGGTGGGCAGTGTATCTTATATCTGTAATAGTCCTCTCTTTTTCAAGTTAGGTGAATGAAGGAGAACCCAGTTAGAAGATGAACTCCTTGCTATTTTAGTGAGCACTGAAGAAAACCCTTAGAAAACTAGCAGCCTTTGAATGAGTAGTATATGTTTTGATTGACTGCAGTAAGATTAGTATAAGAAAAGTACCTTCCAAATGACAATGATTAACATGTTTGCACACTTGTGTGTGTGTGTGTGCGTGTGTGTGTCTGTTAAGACTAAAACTCAGAGCCTTGTGCCTATTTTGCTTTCTTGCTTATGGTTGATGGAACTCTTGAACTACTCTTCAAGTCCAACATTTTGCTGGTTAATTGGAGATGGACTCTCACAGGCAATCCCACTCTTGGTGGTTTCAAATTACTATCCTTGGTCTTAGCCTCTGAGTAGATAGGATTATAGATGTGAGACAGTAGCATGCCCATCCATCCCAGATTATGATGAAAGCACAGACAGGGAGATCGTTGAATAGCAAGTAGAGACAAAACTGTGAGTCTAAATTGAGCGCTTAACTAGAGCAACAGGGTTCCTATACTGCTGAACCCAAACAGGGAGATCATTGAGTAAGCCAGTACAGACAAAAGCATGACTCTAAATTGAGCCCTTAGTGCAAATATGGTGATCTGAGTTCAAACCTCAGTATTTGAGAGAGGTCATGGTGTGGGCAGAAGAGCTGGAAATGTCACTTGCCTAGCATGCACAAAGCCATGGTTGCATTAGTCAGCACTGTAGTAAAAAAGTATGATTTCTTCTACATAGTTCAACTTAATTTTTTGTTTTTCATTTGTTCATAGTGACACAGATACCATACTAGACATTGTCATTGGTTCTGGTAACTTCATGACTACTGGGTGAGTTGTTTTCTTTTGTTGGCTGAATGATAAACTATTTTGTCATGTGATGACAATCCACAGAATGCATAATTTTTTGAAACGATAGAGAAAAATGGTAAAGGATGTCAAAAGACATTTGGCTAGTTCCAGTGCTCTGTAGAGGCCAGGGGATAGGGGATCATTGATCCTGGATTTATGCTTCATTCTCCAGAACTCTGCTACTCTAGAAGGCCAACCATCACATTGGATGGGAGTTCTGCTTTAGCAAGCTGTTCCTGTTCACTACCTGACCAGTAGGAACGTGAAACCACAATCAGTGTTAAGAAGGAATCGAGGGAACATGGGAAGCAGCAAATAAGGTGGTGCATAAGGGTTGAGTCCTGTGAAGTGATTTGAATTTAAAATCCACAACAAATGCCAGTAAACATTTGTTAATGTTTTCTTCATATATATTGTTCTGAGCTCCTGCATAAGAGTCTTCTTTTGCAGGTATAAAATTTTAATTTTTCCAAGAAGGTCTGTTTGAATATCCATTCTTGTGTTGATACTGATCATATACAGATAAGTAGAGTAATGTGGAGACTGAGATTTGGATTTTTTTTTTCAGGAATTTTTGCAACAATATTCTTTTTTTTTCTTTTTTTTAAATTTAATTTTATTTGTGAACATACTGTACAGAGGGGTTACAATTACATGGGCAGGATAATGCGTACATTTCTTATCAAGCATTGCAGCCTCCTCCTTTGTTTACCCTTCACATCCTTTCCCAGCCTCTCCCCTCCCCCCCAATCCCAATCATTCTCCTTCCCCCCGCTTCCCCCCCCACCAGACATTGTAAAGCTCGTTTTGGACATGACAACTTGTACCTCTCATTGTTGTAACAGGTCCACCTGTATCCTTAAACAACTGGTTTTTCCCCATCTCCTCCACAAGTTATACTGACATCAAATATAGTGAAAGCAGGGGTTATACTGTGGGG
>NW_012267413.1:132274-151430 GCF_000151885.1 Dipodomys ordii | reverse complement strand
GGTGCTGAGGAATCGAACCCAGGGCCTCATGCATGCAAGGCAAGCGCTGTACCACTGAGCCACCTTCCCAGCCCCATATAGAGATTCTTATACACAAAATACACAGAGAAAGTGGAGATTTGGATTTGGAAAGTTCCTATAGAAATACTGCAGTACAGATATCATTGTCAGTGTTTCTACATGCTCATTGTAGCATGGGGTGCACGTCTGTATCTTTTTTATTCATTTGGATAAAAGTATACCCTGTTAAAAAAGAAAAACTTCCTTTTTATGGTTTTACAGGATGTATTGTGATAATATGACACATGCATATTAAGTGTGGTGATCCAGTTGCATAATTGTCATTCTGTAACTTTACTCATATGACATTGATTTCTGCTAGAAATTGGCTGACTCTCAACTCAAACCTAGCATACATTGCTCAAAGGCCCTGCCTTAGGCCTGCAGTTTCTAGGACTTGTGTTAAAGTATGATGGTGAACTTTAGGAGTTGGTTCTTAGATTCAAAAATCCAAAACTTAGTATAGAGGGGATGTATACTGACAATACAGTTGAATTGGGGAGGAAAAAACCCAATCATAAAATGCCTGTTTTTAATTAGTTTTAAATTATGCTTATATTTAATTTGTAAACATCTGAACAGAAAGGTTGAGTTGTAAACATTTTACCATACCAAATATGTATATTATAAATAAATACAATTCACTGCATGGAAAAGGGATATACACGCTTCCAAACAAACTGATTTATAAGAGAATAAGGTTTTCACAGTTTATAAGCTGCAGAGCAATTTCTACAAAAATGTAGAAGGAAGAAGTAAACTAATATCTAGTAATTTATGTTAATTACAAATATATATATACATAAACAGAAGTGTGCATTTATAGGTACATATGTATATATACATACTTGCATGGAAACTTGAACACACACATACACACAGGACTTGGGCCATAGCTTAGATGCTAGACCACTTAATTGGAAGTAGGCAGGGTGACACAAAGATAGAAAGGAAAAAGAGGTTGAGATTTGTAAACCTCATAGGAGGTTTTAGAATTGCAGTATTTTTGAAACTGTGTCTAAGTTTTGTCACCAATAGATCTATGGATAATTTCTTTTTTTTTTTAAATCTTTACATCAGAAGCGGTATGCTTCTTGTAGTCAGTATGTTTGTAACTCAGAATAAAAGGCAACCCTTGGAAAACAATTAGATTTTTTATTTGTAAATCTCTAATGGACTGGATCAAAGAGGAAAATCCTGTTTAGAACTGAAAGGAAGAATGGCAGATAGGGAGCAGTAGAGCGTGCATGTATAATATCAGAGTAATGTATGTATCCCTCATTATGTGAAGCTCTGCATTATATGAGGCTGGTGACCCAAACACTTACTAATACAGAACTCTGTCACATGAAGACTGGCTATCAACTCAAACTTTGAACACACTTTTCAGAGCTTCTACTTCAGGCCTTCAGTTTCTTGATCTTGTGTTAAAGGAATGAAAGCTCTTACAATGTCGAACATCAGAAGTGGATGCATAGACTTTTGAATCATGAGTCCAAATGGATCAGATGGGATTTCTACCCAGTGATTAGAGTTTAATTAGGAAAAAACTGAAACTGTGAAAAGTTCACAAGCTGCTTTTATTTGTGAATTCAAGAACAAAAACCTTGACTTAAACTATGTCCTAGAACTAATAAGATGTCTTTACAAATCTATAAAACTAACCTCTATGGAAAAATGATACTGAAGTTTCAAACACCTGATACATACACATGGGCATAAAATTCCACTAGGGTATAATCTGTGGAGAAATTAGAAGAAGGCTATGAAGTCTAACAGTCCTATTATGTATGACTCTATGTACTTTAAAATCCTATAGGACGTTTCTGTCCATAATACATGAAGCTGGAGCTTCCAACACAAGGGGAGAGATAAATGAGACCTTACTTGAAAAGAAGTGGATGGATAGAGAGAGTTTGTGTTAATTGAATATGTATGTTGTGTATTTGTGCATACATATGAACAATTATGTTTTATATAGGAGTAGAATTTTGATCACATTCAAACATACACAGAGAAAGCAAGAGTTAGGATTTGCTAATTTCATAGTGAGAAGAACTGCAGTACAGAATGTCATTGTGTTTCTCCTATTCTCGTAGCATATTTTGGCATCTTTGTACATTTTTGCTTCACTTAGATAAGAATTAAGATGCTATAAAGAAAACTTCCTTCTCGGGTGTAGCATTTAAAAATACTTTTTCCTTTTTGACAGTTACTATGCCAGTTCAACACATGTATATTAAGTGTGATGACTTTAGTAATATATCATTGGTTTGTGACAGAAATTCAGTATTATTTGAACTTGCCATTTTGAAAATTTTGAATTAATTATTTTTTAGCCAAGATATTCTGCTTTTCTTTTCTATTCTATTATTACTTATGCATTAACATCCCTATCTGATTCTCCCTCCTACTCTGCTGTTTCATTTGTTTACCTATTGAGATCAAATTGTAGCTTACATATGGAAGTCAGTTTGCAATACTGTGTTTCTATTTTCATTTGTTTTGGAAAGATTACATTTCCTTTCAGATTTCTTCACAGATCCATTGATTGTTCAAGTAAATATTATGTACCAATCATATTTTGGAACAATTGATCAAGTTATTTTTATGTCTGTTTTTATTTTATTGGGGAATGAGGTATACATAATGGTTTCAAATTGAAAACAAATGAAAAATAGTTTTGGCCTAAATTGTGTTTATCTTGAAGAAAGCTGCAGGAAGAACAAGCTATCATGTGAAGCTATTAGATAAAACATTTTAAATTATGTTTTAAACTAGTTATCTCTACTGTTAACTGTGATATTTTATGAGTGAAGTTCTATCTTAAATATTTTCCCTTGACAATAGGGTGTTGAGTTCAAAATGCAAAGCATTTTGGACATGGTGTCTAAATGTTTTCATTAAGAGATTTGTGGGAAACTTTCTGTTATAACAAAACAAGGAAAGAAAGAAATAGGTTATGAGAAGTATGCTTGTCCTATGTTGGTGTTTTAGCAGCATATTCCTTTAGAAAATATCAGGTTTTCCACTTTTGAGTCTGTAGTGGATGGAACACAGGTGAAAATTGCTTACAGAAACAAAAAAAACAGCAAAAGAGGATACCAAGCAGCAGAACCATGTGTTTTAACTCATACATATATCCCACATAATAAAGAATGCTGTCACTATGTGAAGATAGTGTCCAAATATCCTATGTCTGTCTTGGCGACTATGCAGAGCCTTGGTTAGTTCTCATCCCAAATCTGTAACACACTGAAAAGAGACCCCACATCAAGCCCAACTGTGGGTTAGAGCAAGATAGATATTTATGATGCTGGACATAAGCAGGCACAAGGTTTGGAGCATAAGGAATTTAGGTCAGTAGAAGGGATTCATACAAAGAAAACACAGTGCACTTATTGGGAAAATACAAAAAACTAACCCCTTGATTTTGCTTAGTAAGCAAACATAAAACATGAATGCTTAGTAGTTTGATATTTTTCCAGACCAAATATGTCCATTCCCAATCCATACCACTCATTTGTATGGAAAGGTGGGTTCAGATGAGGGTCTCAATAACAATGAGCCTGATCTTTGGAGCTACAAGCCCCGACAGGGCTATAAGT
The DNA here is from genome assembly GCF_000151885.1 of Dipodomys ordii. NCBI lineage: Eukaryota > Metazoa > Chordata > Mammalia > Rodentia > Heteromyidae > Dipodomys > Dipodomys ordii. The sequence continues at coordinate 147,762 of NW_012267413.1, read as the reverse complement.
AATCAAATAGTGGTGTGAGGTCATTTCCAGGCCTAAAAGGAAGACTACAGTACAAAAGGACTTAGGGTATAGAGCAGAGGTGCTCAAGCACTTACCTAGCCAGCACTGAGGATGCCCTGTCATCCAAGCGAGGCAGCAACTAATGAAAAAAAGGTGGGAAAGGACTGGAATTTGTAAAGTTATCCTCTGAAGAACCTTGGGATTACAATGAATCTTTAAGAGTTTCTTTAGATGTTTTCACTGAGAGTTCTGCAGATGATTTCTATAGTTTGATAAAATGGAGTCAGAAAGGAAAAATCATTAGAAGTAAGCTATTGTAGTCATTTCTATTATTACCCTTAATCTCAGGCAATTCCTTAGAAAATAACAGGTTTTCTATTTGAGACTCTCTAGTAAATTGGACCCAAGGAGGCAGTCTTATGTGGAGCACTGGGAAGGAAGTGATAGATAATGGAGCAGTATAATCTGAGCATCATATACCAGAGATGAGCCATGTGACCTTATTACCCATGGCTCCACCAAGAGACTGGTTAGGACACAAGGAAGATATAGGATCTTCCCATCCATGCCCCCCTCCCCCCCAAAAAAAATCAAAGAACTCTTTTTCTGTACCTTTTTTTAACTTTTAAGTTTTTAAAATTGTTTTCTATTAATCTTTTTTTCCTCACAATTTTACTTTAGGGGTGTGTGTGTGTGTGTGTGTGTGTGTGTTTTAATCTCTACTAACCTTTTGGTCCTTTTTTTCTCTTTTTCATTCGTTTCATTTTTTCTTCTCTTCATTCCTTTTTGCATGACTTAATTGCTGTTTTGCTCATCCTCAGATATATACCTGTCATCGATTATTAGACCTTATCCCCCATTGTGTACATACTTAACCAAGAAATTTATTACTCAACTCAAAACCTCTTAGGCTTAAATTCTTTAATAGCAGTATTATCTCTTTCTACCTATATAATTTTTAAATAATTTTTATTTTTTAGTTTTTCATGTCTCTATCCTTCCCTTACTCTCATCCTATCCTTCTCTCAATATCACTTCTTTAAACTTGCATAAATTTTAAGTGTTTCAATTTTTAAATTTACATTTTTGTTTTTCCATTTTTTTCTTTTTTAAAAAAATTTCTCTCCTATCATTCTGTCCAATCCATTTCCCTCTCTGAGATTAGGACTTGGTTAAATTCACTCTCCTTTTACCTCTCCACATCCCTCTAATCCTATTTTCCCCCACATTTCTCCCTAAACCTAATAATTTCTGGTTTGCCAAATTCATCTTTGCTGTTCTTAGCCCATTAATCCATAGTTGTTTGATGTTGAATAGATTGTATCTGTTGAACTAGATCGTATCTGCAGCCTTTTGTCTGTGCAACTATAGGACTTTGGTTGATGCTTGCCTTAAAATAATGTTCTAGCACAAAATTGATGTTGCTTTCATATCAAATGGGCAGAACAAGCTGGGAAAACACAAGAAAAATGGCAAGTCCAGGTATCTCAACTCCCAGTCATGATAATCAGGGGACAGAATAGATAATGAATATTCCAGAGGAGAGTACCCAAAAAGCTCTACAAACACATGGTGAATGAAAAGTATGAAAACCTGCAAAGGATTCAGTGTGAGCATGATAGAGAGAGAGAGGAGGCAAACCAAAGATCAATACAGGAATCTCATGAATGTGAGGAAGCCATTCAAAGATTGATACAGGAATTGCATGAGCAAGTTGAGAACACTCAAAGAGAAGTAAAGGAATTGCATGAGCAGGCTGAGAACAGACAAAAAGAAAGTCAGGAATGGTGTGAGCAGTCTGAGAACAGTCAAGGAGAACTACAGGAATTGCGTGAATGTGAGGAAGCTAATCAAAGAGTAATTCAGGAATTGCAAGAGCAGGATGCGAATAGACAAAGATAAATATAGGCATTCATGGAATCAATAAACAGACAGCTGAAAGAATTCAGGGAGACCACAAAGGGAATGCTGAATGGGGCCCTACAGAAGCAATGGGAGTCCAAGGAAACCATAGCCAATCAACTAAGTGATTTGAGAATAAACACTGAACACCAAATTAAGGAAGTAAAGAAGTTCATACAAGATCTAAAATAAAGCTTCAACAAAGAATTTGAAGCCATCAAAGCTGACCAATTAGAAGGAAAATAAAATAAAAAACAAAGTAGAAAGTTTTGACAGTAGGTTAGATCAGAAGATCAAATCTTGGGCATTGAAGACAGTCTAGATATTATAGACAAAGACCATATAACCATCCAAGACAAATCCAAGAAATATGATAGATCTATTCAACATTTGGAAGACATCATCAGAAGGCCTAATCTGAGGATAATGGGTGTAGAGGAGCACCTAGAGACAGAAGTTAATGGTTTAGGAAATTTGTTTAATAGGATCCTAGCAGAGACCTTCCCAAACATGCAAAAAGATAGGCCTATTAAGATACAAGAAGCTTTTAGAACCCCAAATAGACCAGACCAGAATAGGACACCCCACCGTCACATTAAAATCAATTCAGACCAAGGAACAGATCCTTAAAGCTGTCAAGGAGAAAAGATCAACCACCTATAAAGGGAAACAAATTAGAATCACATCAGATTTCTCAGCAAACACAATTAAAGCAAGAAGAGCCTGGAATGATGCATGCCATGCCCTAAAGACAAACAACTATCAACCAAGAATACTGTACCCAGCTAAACTCTCCTTCATAACCAAAGGTCAAATAAAAACCTTCCACAGCAAAGAAAAACTGAAACAATATATCTCCACCAAACCAGTGCTACAAAAGATACTTAAAGATGTCCTACACATAGAAAACCAACAAGACCACAATAAAGGCCAAGAAACTGCACCCAAACTGAGAATCCAAGAACCATAGGAAGAACCCAGTAGCCACAGCCCCCACTAAGGTGGATAACATGATAGGAACTCTCAAATACCTCTCAGTCCTATCTCTCAACATTAACGGACTTAACTCTCCAAGTAAGCGTCATAGACTGTCTAGTTGCATTAAAAAGCAAGATCCTTCTATCTGCTGCCTTCAGGAGTCATACCTTGCCCATAAAAACAAATACATTTTAAAAGTGAAAGGCTGGAACAAAATCTACCAAGCAAATGGTCCCATAAACAGGGGGGAGTTGCAATCCTAATATCAGATAAAATAGACTTCAAATTAAAATTAGTGAGAAGAGATAAAGAAGGTCACTACATACTAATTAAGGGATCTCTCCTTCAGGAAGACACTACAATTCTAAATATTTATTCGCCAAACAACGGAGCACCCAAATTTATCCAAGAAACTCCATTTTCCCTCAAATCTCACATAGATCCAAAGACACTAATTGCTGGGTACTTTAACACACCACTCTCCCCACTGGATAGATCAACTCGGCAAAAACTCAACAGAGAAACTGCAGATCTAAACAACTGCATAGATCAACTAGATTTAACAGACATCTATTGAAAATTTCACTCAGCAGCACATGGAACATTTTCTAAAATAGACCACATTTTAGGTCACAAAGCAAACTTGTCCAAATTCAGAAACATTGAAGTTATACCTTGCATTCTCTCAGACTACAAGGGAATAAAATTAGAACTCAACACCAAAAGCCAACAAAGAAAGTCCGGTAACACATGGAGGCTGAACAACACACTGTTGAATCACCAGTTGGTCATGGAAGAGATTAGAAATGAAATTTAGTGTTCATGATATTCAACAAAAATGAACACACAAATGACCAGCTCCTCTGGGATACAGCAAAGGCAGTACTCAGTTCCTACAGCTCTGAGTTCCTACATCAACAAATTGGAGAGATCTAAAACCAACAATTTAATGAGATATCTAAACCGCCTTGAAAAAGAGCAGCAAGATAAACCCAATCCAGTAGATGGAAAGAAATAATTAAAATTAAATAAGAATTAAATGAATTAGAATCCAAAAAAAACTATAGAAAGAATCAACAAAATAAAGAGTTGGTTCTTTGAAAAAATTAAAATTGACAGACCCTTAGCAAATCTTATCAGAAAAAGAAGAGAGCACATCAAAATAAATAAACTCAGAGATGAGAATGGAAACCACAAGAGAAAAAACAAGATTCAGAACATTATAAGGGAATACTTCTCAAACCTTTATGCTAATAAGTTTGAGAACTTGCAGAAACGGACCTTTTCCTAGCAAATATCGACATGCCAAAATTAAACCAAGATGAGTTAAACCATCTTAACAGACCCATATCAAGCATTGACATAGAAACAGCAATAAGAGACCTCCCATCTAAGAAGAGCCCAGGACCAGATGGATTTACAGCAGAATTCTACAAGGCCTTCAAAGCAGAGCTCACACCAATACTCCTCCAACTCTCCAATGAAATTGAAAGAGAAAGTTCACTACTGAACTCACTCTATGAAGCCATCATAACCCTCATCCCCAAGCCAGGCAGGGACTCATCAAAGAAAGAGAACTATAGACCCATTTCTTTTATGAATACTGATACAAAACTTCTCAACAAAATTTTGGCCAATCAACTTCAACAATTCATCCAAAAAAACATACACCACGATCAAACAGAATTCATTTCAGGGATGCAAAACTGGTTCAATATGCACAAATCAATATAATTCATCACATCAACGAGAGCAAAGATAAGAACCACATGGTTATGTCAATACATTCAGAAAAGGCATTTGAAATGATCCAACACCCCTTTATGATGAAGGTTCTGGAATAACTAAGAATTCAGGGAACATTCCTCAATACAATCAAGGCTGTATAGGACAAACCTACAACCAGCATTATACTTAATGGTGAAAAACTAAAGCTATTTCCTCTTAACTCAGGAACTAGACAAGGATGTCCACTCTCTCCACTTCCCTTCAATCTAGTATTAAAATGCCTAGCTACAGCAGTAAGACAAGATGCAGACATAAAGGGGATCCAAATAGGGAAAGAAGAAATAAAACTCTCCCTCTTTGCAGATGGCATGATCTTGTATTTAAAGAATCCCACAGACTCCACTCCCAAATTACTCAAGCTGATTAAAAACTTTTGCAAAGTATCTGGGTATATAATTAACCCTCAAAAATCAATGGCTTTTCTGTATGACAACAATGAGAAAAGCGTGGCTGAAATCAGGAAAGCAACTCCATTCATAATAGGCCCACAAAAAATGAAATACCTAGGGATTAACTTAACCAAAGAAGTGAAGGACCTCTATGATGAAAACTTCAAACACCTGAAAAAAGAAATCAAAACAGAACTTAGAAAGTGGCAAAACCTCCCATGCTCCTCGATTAGAAGGATCAACATCGTGAAAAAGACAATACTTCCCAAGGCTATCTACAAATTCAATGCAATACCTATCAATATTCCAACCTCATTCTTCAAGGAAATAGAAGAGGGAATCCAAAAATTCATATGGAACAATAAAAGACCCTGAATAGCAAAAATGATCCTTAACAGAAAGAACAGTGCTGGAGGAATATCAATACCAAATTTCAAACTCTACAACAAAGCCATAGTAATCAAAACAGCTTGGTACTGGCACAAGAACAGACCTCAGGACCAATGGAATAGAACTGAAGACCCAGAAATGAACTCATAGACCTATAGCCATCTAATCTTCAATAAGGGAGCTTAAAAAATAGAATGGAAGAAAGACAGCCTCTTCAGTAAATGGTGCTGGCAAAATTGGTTAATCACTTGTAGAAAACTAAAGCTAGATCTTTATATATCACCTTGCACCAGAATCAACTCCAAATGGATCAAAGACCTCGGAGTCAAAGCAGACACTCTGAAAACATTACAGGATGGAATAGGAGAAACCCTAGGTCTCTTTGGCACAGGCCAAAATTTTCTTAATTGAGACTCAGAAACACAACAAATCAAAGAAATGTTGGACAAATGGGATTGCATGAAGCTGCAGAGCTTCTGCATGGCAAAGGACATAGCTAGCAAGATCAATAGAAAGCCCACAGAATGGGAGAATATCTTCAGTAGCCATACAACGGACAAGGGTCTCATATCTAAAATATACTTGGAACTCAAAAAATTAAATCCCCCAACAACAAATCTTCAAAGAAACAATTGCCCAATAAATAAGTGGGCTAAAGATTTAAAGAGAAACTTCTCTGAAGAGGAAACAAGGATGGCTAATAGACACATGAAGAAATGCTCAGCCTCCCTAGCCATAAAAGAAATGCAAATCAAAACAACATTGAGATACCACCTCACCCCAGTTAGAATGGCTATAATCAAGAACTCTGATAACAACAGATGCTGGAGGGGATGTGGCCAGAAGGGAACCTTACTGCATTGTTGGTGGGAGTGTAAACTTGTTCAACCACTTTGGAAAGTAGTATGGAGGTTTCTCAAAAGACTCCACATAGAGCTTCCCTATGACCCAGGAATCCCACTTTGGGCATTTACCTGAATGATCACAAACAAGGCCATACTAAAGCTATCAGCACAACTATGTTTCTTGCAGCATTATTTACCATAGCTAAGATATGGAACCAACCCAGATGCCCCTCAGTAGATGAATGGATCAAGAAAATGTGGTATATGTACACAATGGAATTCCATACCTCCATCAGAAAGAATGACATTGCCCCATTTGTTAGGAAATGGAAAGACTTGAAAAAAAATATACTAAGTGAAGTAAACCAGGCCTAAGGAAACATAGGTCCCATGGTTTCCCTTATTTGCAATATGTCTGAGACAAGCAGAATAGGTCAGATAAGTTGTTGTTAGGTGAAATGAACCCCAGGATAAGGTCTCGAGAGTTTTTCTTTTTTACTATTGTTTCTAACATATTTATAAGATAATTCTTTGTTGCTTTGTATGTCCCTCCCCCATGGTATAATGCCTGTTTTCACTGTATTTGGTGTTGGTATAAGTTGTGGAGGGGAAGGGAAAACATATTGTTTAAATAGGGATACAGGTTGACCCATTGCAACAATGAGATGTACAAGACATTATGTCGAAAAATGAACTTTACAACTTTGGTTAAGAGTCGGGAGGTGGGGTGAGTGGGATTGGGGAATGGGAAGGCATGGAAGGGGGAAACAAAGAAGAGGCAACAATGCTTGCTAAGAAATGTACTCATTACCTTATTTGTGCAATTTTAACCCCTCTGTATGGTATTGTCACAATAAAAAAATTAGAAAAAGAAATAGGTCCTACAGAAAAACTTCCTAAAGGGCAGGTTGGACCCCCACACACACCTGAGACTCCATAAAGATGGAAGGGTAGGAGTAAGTAGTGTTCTACCAGAGTCCCTTAGCTACTACCAAGATGCTGCCTACTTCCAAAGAAATGAATCTGCTTATGTTAGGTTTCTTATCCTTGCTGGGATGATAGGCACATATGATCATGTCCATAGTTTTCACTCTGGGCTAGCTCAAACTATGATCCTCTCAATCTCAACCTCCCGAGCGAAGCCGCCAGTACTGACATATGGTATTTTAATGGGAGAATTCAAATGGGAGAATTCCTTAGAAAAACAAATTCACAGTCCAACAGGATGAATACCAGGAAACTGGTACTTGGAAAGTGTAAGGGAGGAAGGCAGACAAATGAAGAGAGGTGGATCAGGGGAGTGTCATCATAATTCTTATGACATATCCTGTGAAACTAGGAAAATTGAAGGGAGGGTGGCTTGGGAAGGATGGGGAGAATGATGAAAAGGGTGCATCTTCCATGAAGATGCATTGCACTGGTTAAATGGTACAATGACTTAAAGATAACAAAATATAATTTAAAAAAGAAAGAATAGGGCATTAGACCATTTGCCTGAAATATACAAACAAGAATGTTTGGGTATGGCTAGCCTATATTTTCATAGAGATTGATTTAGGAATTGAATTTAAAGTAGGGTAAAAGGAATTTAGACTGCTATCTTTGAAGTTTAAAGAAAGCATCGCATTAGCAAGAAGCTTTGTTGGTCACCATTTGTTTTCTTTTTTTCTGGAAAGATGAAGCTGTAAGAATTAGTCTTGAAGAAGCTAAATGTATTACATATAGGTTTGTTCTCTTGCTCTCTGATCTTATAAACTCTGCTTTAGGTGACAGAAGCTGGTTTTCAAGGACAAAATCCATGCAGGATGAAATGATGAAATATTGCGATTGTTAGCTGGCACTGTTTTCTCTTTAGTCTCTCATGATAACTGGCAAGACATTTTGCTCTGTGCTCTAACATATGTGTCTTTTTACTTTTATTGAGGGGTCGGACGAGGAGATGGAACGGACCTAAAAACAGACATCATAATGCAGTGTAAGACTGTGTTTACTTGCACATCAGAAACCTGCATGGTGAGTAAAAGCATTTGAAGTGAGACTTCTGGTGTTTGTTTCTAGTTCACAGTCCAGCTGGCATGTTGCCCTCCCCAAACCATCACTCACCACACGGGTGTGTGTTGCCCTCTGGTGGCCAGCGTGGTGCTTGCTTAGTTCACATGCAAATCAAAGCTAGGTTCCAAAGAGTCCTTGTAAGACATTTCCCCAAGTATGCTACAGTTCACTGTTCCTTTGTCTTCACTTGCCCACACATGCTAAGAATGTTCCCAGGAATCAATGGAGGTTTCAAATTTCCATGTCTGGTCAGTATTTTCTATATTATTTTCATCTTGGTCTTGTTTTTTGGTCATCTGTTGTATAACAGTGATCTTGGAGTTTAGTGTTCTTGACCAAGATAACCTGGGCACTTGTGAAGTGTAGGACTCAGGAAATGTGGAATGAACACCAAAGCTGTCCACTCCACAGTGAGTGCCCTCAGTGACGCTAACTCCTATGTTCTGTGGGGAGCAGCAGTAAGGGGAGACAATATTGAACTACAATACTGAAGAAATGCTCAAGACTGTAGACCTTTTCTGGAAAAAATAAGCAAGTTGCCTTTGTGATCAAAATAAAATTCCTTCCCAGGTGATTAGAAGTTCTACACACACACACACACGTACACATACACACACACACACACACACACACACACACACACACACACGTACACATACACACACACACACAATCCAAGCCTCCTGAGTAGCTAGGATTACAGGCATGGGCCTTTGGTACCCAGCTTCATAGATACTTGTTAAAATTTTTATTCCTTTGTATTTGGATTCACTTTGCTGAGAGCATTCACCCAGACCCCATCCTTGAAGTTTTGTTCTTATCTATGAGAAGACTCTGGTTTGGGTCACGTTCACCATTGCCCTTCTGTAAAGTAGCATGGGTTCTTTCAGTGGGTGAACAGATATTCAAGAGCCCTTGCTGTGTGGACAATGTCAGAGCTGCCACATGGGCATTTTCCATACCCACTATCTAAACACAGTTAATCAATCCTGATTTATCAAATAAGTTTTTCCTTTGCTGCTTAAGTGCAACCAATGTTCTCAAGTCAGACTTTACAATTTGAAATTGTTTTCAATTCATTCTTTGTCTTAGTCCCTAAATCACATTAATCACCAGCTCCTATGGAGGAAGCTTTGAAATTTCACTTCACTTTTTCATGTTCCCACTACTGCTACCTAGTCCAGGACCTTATTTACTCATTTCTAGATTTGTACAATAGTCCATTTCCTTTGTATTTCTCTGTATAAAATTCAACACGTGGACTTGTGCAGAATGTACCCTGAAATAGTGCTCTCATTGTGAGCACAAGACTCAGTGTGCCTGGCCAGAGCCAGTAACCATCTTTGGCTCAAATTCTTATCTATAAAATAGACCACTTCTCAAGTGTTGCGAGATTTAGGTAATACATCTGAAGTTACTCTATAAACTATAAATTACAAAATCAGTGTTACAGGTGATAATTATCCAACCACATTGTTACATAGGACATGCCCCCAGCGATTCTTAGCAACATTTTCACTCTTGTTTTCCTGGCTCTTAAGATCTCAAGACACAACAACCCTAGCAAAGCTGAGCTATTCCCATCAATAACTTGACCTAGAGACTCCCAATAAGGGAGGACGTGTCACCTCCCTGGCTCTAGGAACACAAGTCTAATTTCTATTCATGTTTCTGCAGGTCTCTCACACCTGTACTACTCCAATGACCAACTCAAGTTCTACTTCCTTGGGGAGGTTTTCCTATTCAACCTCTCTACTAGAAACTCCCCACTCCACACACACACACACCACATAATTGGACACTCAATCTTGTTTGTACAGCTTGAAAATAACATATTATTGAACTATTGTTCTTTATGTATAAAAATTCCTGAAAGCATTGAAAAAATGTGAGGTCTTTTTTTCTTTTGCCCGTGATGCCTATCATTCCTCATTATAGTACGAAGGTGAATCAATACCAAAGAAATACTTAGACTCATTGCAAAGTTGTTAATCCCCAAAACTAGAACTATTTTTTATCGCTCCATTCACTGGAATAGGGCATTGATCTCACCAGCAACATAAGATTTTTTTGACAAACAATTATTCATTGCTTTTTGAATGATAATGTAAACTTTAAAATTGAGCTTTATAATGCATTTTAAAGAAAAAAGTCAGATGATTCACATTGAATCATCTGTGTTTATTGGTTTAAACTCCAGTAGAAAAACAATTACTTTGCTTCTCATCAGTGCCCTATTGTAACCCTCAAATATGTAGAGGTCATATAAAGAATAGTATTACAACTTCAGAAAACAATACTGTTACCTATGAAATAACTGGGCTATGAAACTGGATGATTAGGTGCGAGAAAATGAATACTTACCACAGCTACATTTATAGTTCCTAGTTCCATGTGTTTATTCATAGTTATTGCATGTTCTCAAAAGAAATATGGCAATATTTCTTCTGTCAGTTTGCCCAGAATTGTGTGATGATATAAAAATCAAGTTTTTTTCACCTGTGAGTAATCAAGAACCCTGTGTGATTGCTCTTGTCTACCCTGTATGATTGCTCTTGTCTACCCTGTGTGATTGCTCTTGTCTTTTGACTGATTTGGGGTCAAGATTTCCTTTGCCGCAGTTTCCAGCAAGAGAAAGGCTAGATAGCAATCCATGTCCAGGGAAAGGGAGGAAAACACTTAACAAAACGATCACAAATTTTTACACATTCAAAATATTTTGGCTCACTTGTTCCCCTAAATTCTATGCAATTTACATATGTTAGTTTTCAAGAAAAATAATAAAACAAGGATGCTAAAAAAGGTTTCTTTTACACTGTAGAACAGTATTGACAATTTTGAATCTTCTAAACACATTGCCATCAATGTGTTTACACATTATCAATAACTGACGGAGCTTTTACTTTCCTTTGAGTTGATATATGCTATAATTATCTATTAACTTAGGATCTTTTCTGTTACAGTCATGAGTGTATAATTTCTATTAATAATAATTTCTATTAATAATAATTTATATTTAGCACTGTGCAAATAAGATCAAAAGATCAGTATCTATATTTATCATGAAAAACATTTTTCAAGTGGAATTGGTGTCATATGGTAATTATATGTTTTGGTTTTGTTGTTGTTGTTGTTGTTGTTTTTGCTGGTCATGCGTTTGAACTCTAGGCCTGGGCTGTCCCTCTGCTCTTCAGCTCAAGGCGAGCACTCTATCATTTGAGCCACTTCCTGTTTTCTGAGCAGTTTATTAGAGATAAGAGTCTCATGAAATTTTCTGCTGGGGTTGGCTTTGAACAGCAATCCTCAGATCTCAGCCTCCTGAGTAGCTAGCATTACAGGTGTGAGCTACAGACTCCCAGCTAATTCTATGTTTAACTTAAATTAATTTAAATTCTTTGTTTAAGGTAAATTACCAAACCCTTTTCCACCATGGCTTCACCATTTTACATTTGCACCAGCAAGGCCTGAGGGACTCTGGTGGACTGAGGTTTGCTGATTTTTGATGGCGATCCTACTGGATGTGACATCAGGACTCAGTCTTCATGTGTGCTTGTAGGCCTTTTCCATACATTCTCTGGAGAAATGTTTGTTTTATCTGCTTTTATCAGGCTTTTGTTTTTGAATTGAAGAGGTTCTTCTGGCTATAACACCCTCATCAGATACATGATTTACATATATTTTCCTTTATTCTGTGGCTTAGTTTTTCACTCTGTTGCTATGCTTTTTTGTTGTTGTTGTTGGTAGTCATGGGACTGGAACTCAGGGCCAGGACCTATCCCTGAGCAATTGTGATCAAGTTAGGGCTCTACCACTTTGAGCCACAGTGCCACTTCTGGTTTTGTGGTGGTTAATTGGAGATAAAAGTCTCACTGATTTTCCTGCCCAGGCTGGCTTTAAACTGCAATCCTCAGACCTCAGCCTCCTGAGTAGCTAGGATTATAGGCATAAACCACCCACACCTGGCACTAATGCTCTTTTATGAAATCCAGTTTAACAGATTTTTCTATTTTACTGCACTAAACTTGACCTTTTACATTTTAATTGGAGCAGTGTTCTCCTAAAGTCCCTGAGTGCTTTGTATAGAAGGCTGCAGCTGATAAATACATAAAGAAATAAGGGAGGGATTTTAATCTCTTTGGAATCATTAGTTCTCGGTATCCATTTTATTATGAAAATAACCTTTTTCTTTAACCCTATGTGTTTAGAATCATCTGAAATACTATGAGAGCTGTGCTTTCTTTTTCTGGTTCCACACCTCGTTAGTAAAGAAAAATCGGTAAGGATATGATGTAATCCAATAGAAACAGCTTCATCTTCCATGTCTGTGTATAAACTACAGTGGCGGGTCTTTTTGCCCACTGTCCTAAGTACATTTACCACAAATACAAAGAACCCCTTGAGCAACCATTTCAAAACCCCAGTCATGGGATGGTGTGTAAGTTAAAATACAGTTGCTCAGATCTTAGTGATGAGCAGTTCCTCCCAGGGAAGTCTACATTTGCTCAGTTCCTGGAATATGCCAGGTCCTGAGGGGGTGTGGATGTACTATGGTAATACTGAAGGAAGATGTGATCCATCGAGGAAGGCTTTAGCTGGCCTCAAGCTAACACTGGCACATTTACATCTAGGACAGAAATGGCAAGGCTCGATAAGTATTACTTAGTCTGAAAACCATTAATTTTATAGACTCCCATTTAAAAAAGTTTTCTAAGAACTGAGCTTCTAAAAAGAAGTTCATTGTTCTTAAGAACCCACTACCATATCTAGAAACACATTCCTGATCCTACAAGTTCTCCACTTTTTAGGAGTATTTTTCCTGAGGTGGTGAAAACTACTCAAGCCCATTCTGATCAGAGTTGAAGAGATTGTCCTTGTGTCATCGTGTGTGCATGAACTGATAGTATTTGTTATATCCAGTGTTAATCTTCTCTTCAAGTCTGAACTGAGCTTAATACCTCAAGTCTAGTAAGACAGCACCAAGAAAACACCAGTTCTACACACTTGTGATTCAGACACAATTTGAGTTTGGAAAGAGTAAACTGTATTTAGTGACAAAATATTTACCAATTTTTCTAGATGTATACAAACAAACTGACTCTTGAGCAAAGTTCTCAACAAAGGCATGGCTTGGGGTGAGGGACCTTTACTCGTTGCTACTTCTCCAAGTGGTTGTTGTAAAGCACAACTTTGTCCTTTATGTCACCAGGGTCACATGAGAGATGGTGGGGATGTTTTATCCTCATTTCATAGACATTTCTGTAGGAATTGGTATCGTTTCATACCTTGCTTTTGTAAAGCTTCTTTAACAGTTATGAGGTTGTTATTTAAACAAATAAACAGAATTAGATCTAAAATACACTGGGATATGGTAAGTTATCAGGATTCTAGATATTTACACACAGTGAGACCAAAAGAAGATACTCCTAGGATAGAAATACAAAGACACAATGCCTACATGCCTCTTCATATTTATATAAAACTCTGTGTGTGTGTGTGTGTGTGTGTGTGTGTGTGTGAGCTTCAGGATATGGAAACAACAGCTCTCTGTTTTTTAAAAAATATTATTTTTTTGATGATTCTGTCTTGTTTTTGTATGGTATATTCACATCTATACCTTCAGGAGGGAATGGGAAGGGTACAGAACTCGAGGGAAAAGGGGTGAAAAAATGCAACAGTGGAGCTCACTGGACACAGATGAAAGTGAATTATACAACTTGTGGGTGGAGAGAGAGGAAGGGACTGGGAGAGAATGAGGGAACAGAGACACTATAAAAAATGAAATGTAATTATTACCTGACATCTGTGATTGTAATCCCTCTGTACATTACCTTTATATTAACAATAAATTAATGTAAAAAAACACAAGAAATAAAAAGAGAGATACAGACAAGCACTGGTGTCTCACTGGCCTCCTAGCTATACAGGAGGCTGAGATCTGAGGATCACAGTTTGAAGCCAGCCCAGGCAGAAAAGTCTGTGAGACTCTTCAATTAGCCAGTGAAATAGCCTGATGTGATAGATTTAGCTTGAGCAGAAAAGGCGAAGTGATATCACAAGACCCTTATTGACACAAAAGAAACAAAACAGTATTTTATTACTGAGTTTCATTACATACCTAATATAGCTGGGTAATTTCTGTCAATTATAGACATTTTCATAGTTTGTTCAAACTGGATGTAACTAATTCCCTTGGAAGCATGTTGTGACTAATATGTTCACTTCTGAAAATTAAGGTATCTATGTCACCTCCAAGAGGTGGAATTAGCCAAGTAAGGAAAGCAAATGGAGCTTAGTTTTTGGTTGCAGTCAGCAAGTCTTTTTCTAAACAAGAGTGCTCTAATGTATGACTTTTCTGTTAGCCCTACAATAAAAGGTAATGGCTTTTCTTCCTATCTTTAGGCTTTACCTGACATATAATGAACTGGATAATCTTCATAAGCCAAAAACATGGGTTTTATCCCACAGATTTTACTGTAGAGGTCTACTTCGAAGAGGTTGTTTCATAAGCTATTCTATTTTGGCACACTATCTGAGGCACCACACCACCGATGTCTAAATTCATGTTACTTTATATTTCTGTATATATTAAGAAACCCAGCAAATAAATTCTATATAAAAAGTATCATTAATTATTTCTTTTTGTTGTGTTTTGTTTTTGGTGTGTTGTGTTGGCACGAGGGCTTGAACTCCTGGCTGATGCTCTGCCATTTGAACCATGCTTCTACTTCCAGATTTCTGATGGTTAATTGGAAATAAGAGGTTTGAGGATTTGTCTGCCCTAGATGGCATTGAACTCAATCATCTAGATCTTAGCCTCCTGAGTGGCTAGAATTATAGGTGTGAGTCAGCGAGGCCCAGCTTCACTGATGTCTTTCTTGAAGGCAAATACTTCACATAGTCTCCCTCTTGTATTTAATTTGAGAACACAGCATACAGAAGAGCAGTGGGGATCACATGAAAGAACTCTGACATAGCTTGAAGCGATCTAAAAATTGTAATTCTACCAATACCTATGGACTCCCATGTTTTTTTGTTTTTTGTTTTATAATTTAATTTTATTTGTGAACATACTGTACAGAGGGGTTACAATTACATGGGCAGGATAATGCGTACATTTCTTACCAAGCATTGCAGCCTCCTCCTT